>NC_087160.1:27609431-27624431 GCF_035594125.1 Scylla paramamosain
GCAAATATATCCAATAGGCTGGTTAATTAATTAGTTAAACCTAATCAGTTAGTTAAATCTGTGACAATTGAAGCTGACACATAAACATGGTTCCTACAGTAGAAAAAAAAAAAAAAAAAAAAGAGCGTCAACGTTTAATTGTACATTGCGCATCTGCGATGTGGTAGTGTGCATATTCAGAATGATAAAACACTCGGTTGACCTATACCTCCACCTGTATCATTCAGTTATCTGAAATGTGACAAATATTCTTTTTAGACATAAGATATGACAATCACTCTGCAGGGGCTTCATGTAATAGTTCATGTAATAGTTCATAAGATGACTCAGTGAAATGTGGCAAGCACGGTTCGTAGATTTTATCAAATGCGGCTTGCATTCGCCGTAGACATGCCTCGCCAAAACACATTCACAACTCCTTCTTAAACCAAATTCATTGTAGGTATGTTAGCCAAAGACCAGAATTTTTTTTTTTTAATTAACACACATAAAAGAAATGCTAATAACTTTTGAGATTTCCCAGCTGCCACTTCTTTGGTGACACTCACTAGCGAGCTAGAGAGGAAGGGACGGTAATGTAAGTACCACACGAGGATATAATCAATACTGTTTATTTTGCTTTTACTAAGAATATTTGATGAACTCTAGATTTAGCTTAATCACATGATAATCTTGATGATGTACCATTCTGAAGATCCCGTGATGTTGTTTCTTGACATTTAATGTAAGAGTTCCTAGTTTGCAGCGAGATAGTGCTTACACGTGTTCATAAGTCCTTGAAGCCACAAGTTGCTACGTCATCTTTTCACTGTGGGCTCCGACATCCCGAGGCCACCTGTAATGCAAGTGAATAGTTAGGTTGTCAACGTATAGATGGGATTGGTTCTCGACGACGGGTTGTGGTGATACTTGCTTATATGTAAAGGCGTTGGCGTCACAACGCACCAAAAAACACTACTACATACGTAGCCTATAATATTGAGCTATAGCAAAGTTAGACAAAAGAGCACTTGCGTAAGACATGTTTCAAGTAATGTTTGGAGAGGTTTCAACAAAGTCTACCTATTATATATTCGTATGCTAAGGATGTTATATAACTTCAGTGACAAACGTTAAAATTTTGAACATGGCAAATTTAGCCCTTGCCGAACAAAGCGTTTGGTTCTGATCTCGGGCAATGCAAGACATGTGAATTTTCCAACGCTGCTTTGATCAAAGTCTATCCAATGACTCGTATGTCAATTTATTTCTACTTAATTTAAAACAGAGTGGCAAATATTGCTTCAAATTTGTACAAACAAAACAGCGTCAAAGAGTGATAGACGTGAAGGAAGTGACATGCATCTAGCGTGTCATACAGTCTTCACACAAGGGACGATCTGATGGATCTTGGGTGCAGATGGAGCAGCTGGCTCCGCGTGCCGTCCTTGGCGTCGCCACGTGCGCCCCTTTCACCGAGACACACGTACACGTGACCTCTTTTTGCATGGTATCTTTAGTCTCACTTTCTGTTTGTTTCCTGTCATATATCTTTTATACGGCAATTATTTGCTTTAGGTTTTATATTTTAATACTGCAGTCTAAAAAATGACAAATGTTGAAGAACGTCTTTGGCCAAGACGGGAAGCTACAAAGAAATTAAAACTCGTGAGACTTGATGATTTCGGTTTAATATGAAGAGCAAGAAACAATGGCTTGTCTAAATTAGCCGCTTAGGGAGCAAAGAAACTGCGTAATAGTCTAAGACTACGGTGGTCATTCGTAGGGTCTTCCACATCTTCCACTGCACACATACCCTTGCAAGAACCAACTATACAGGTGGACTTCCAGCTCTACTTACTAAGTATTATAATACCCATCCTTTACACTAACTTCTGGATAAAAAAAAAAAAAATAATAATGGTTATTAAGTCTGAAGTGACCTAGTGCATTACGATAATTTTACGACACGTGTACTGTACCATCTACTATGTTGACGCTGAGAGAAAACAAGACATGCGTGTGAAGATCACTGGGATGGTAGACTGTAGTTGTGACCCTCGCATCTTAAATAAAAAAAAAAAAAAATGTAAAAAACAAGTACAACAAGGTTGAAAAATGACGCGATCAAACGAGACTCCTCTTTATGTGTGGGGGACTGGTTGCGTAACCCTCCTTTATATGGTTTTCCTTTTCTTCTTCCCGCAGCACGCACCTGGTGTGTGGTTGTGAGCCAGGAAGGAAGAAATTCGACTGCCTAGAAAATAACCATCTGCTTGCACGTAGAAGTTAATGGCCCTAGAAAGGATCACTGCGGGGCATCACCATCCTACAGGTAGGAAGAGCACGAGACCCGATCGCGATACCCAGCCACCCCGACTTATTCCCAGTAATTTTAAAGGACGTCGAGTCTATACTTGTTACGTACTGCAGCAGACACACACACACACACACACACTCGGCCACGAACACGTGTAGATATACAATCTTCCCGGCTCTCCAACACGGGGCGGGGTTACGTAAGCCGCGCCAGTGTCAACCCGCGGGACGGCGTCACGTTGCAGGACTTTCATACCTTCTCGCCTGGCGATGGAACTCTATACAATGTCCTCAATTATTGCAATGACAATGCGCAGTCTCTGTAAACAAGGTAATCTTTCCGTGACGAGCAGCTTGTTGAAACTACTACGTGGGAGCAACGCTGTTTAGGCAGGCAGCCAAGCACTGCATGCACTGGACTGCCCACACCCCGCCAACACGTAACTCATAGAACAGTTCTGGACAGAACACCACCACCACCACCACCACCTCCGTCGCCATCGTCAGTCTATAGATTTTAGTGTAGAACAGTCTTCCTTATGTGTTATGCCAGATAGCACACCACACTGGCATATGACACCTTGGAGGATCAGACAACATGAAAAGAGACACAGCTACAGTTTAGTTACCAGGAAGCATTTATAGCATGTTTCTTGTCCCTTACAGTAATAGGGATGCGAATATCTATATATTTACAATCCCTGCCTTATTTTCGCCTCAGTGATAAAATGAAATTCTTTCTCTTCTTATAAACTCATGGGACATTGATTTGCACCCTACAGTGCAAGAGAGAAATGTGCATCAGCTTGCCTTTCCTCCTCCTCGTCCTCGTCCTCCTCCTCCTCCTCCTCCTTTTCTTGCTGGTGTTACATATCTGATTATGCCTTACGTGTTTCAAAGACGTTTAAATAAGGACAAGGACGAGGAAAAGTGGAATTAATATTTATAGCATTTTCTAGGTTCTTGGAGAGAGAGAGAGAGAGAGAGAGAGAGAGAGAGAGAGAGAGAGAGAGAGAGAGAGAGAGAGAGAGAGAGAGAGAGAGTTTATAGAAGCACTTTCAAATAATCGTAAAATAAAACAAGATATAAAGATAACAGGACACGAGTTTCCTCCTCTGCGACAACGGTGATATCTCTCTCTCTCTCTCTCTCTCTCTCTCTCTCTCTCTCTCTCTCTCTCTCTCTCTCTCTCTCTCTCTCTCAACTACACAGACAGCAGCTCATGAACAAAGAAAAAGTACATACGGAAATGCTAACACAAATAATATTTCTATACTGCAAGAAAAAATGATATTTTTTTCCTACGCTAATTCTAAATAACATCATCTATGTTATACATATTTTAATGGAGAGAAGAATAAGCAAAACTAAATGAAGGATTATCAGGAAAAAGCTGAAATGAGTGTTGCGTGGAAATTGCGAGATGATGTGTGTGTGTGTGTGTGTGTGTGTGTGTGTGTGTGTGTGTCGATTTTCGTAATCACTGAATCATACAAAATATATACTTAGCCAACTATGTGTGAGATAGATTTTATCTTTTCATAACGTTACTTATACAACGGTGTGTGTGTGTGTGTGTGTGTGTGTGTGTGTGTGTGTGTGTGTGTGTGTGTGTGTGTGTGTGTTTACCTAGTCTAGAATTTTCGTAACGATACTTATACAAGGATGGCACTGTACTAACTAACGAAGAGAAGCATTATAAAAACAAATCTGTTTATGAAACATTTCAGTTACCCTTTACATTTCAGATTACTACTCATGGTAGGTTTTATTTTCCTAAATCAATCATCAATCAATCAGTCATCAGTTTCATTACATTGCATGATTAAAAATACCATAAGTTTTAATCAAAGTATATTAATCAAGATGGCAGAAATCAAGAGCTTGTCATTTTCTTACCTGGACGGCCCTGAGCGTAATTTGAACTTGGCGGGTGGCGGTGGGAACCGCGGCGAGGCTAGCGGGAGGGACAGAGGCGCCACACGTGAGGGACGAGGGGGGGAGTCCAAACGTCAGGCTCAGTTGTCCACCAGCTGTCGTGGAGGATGGTAACGATTGGCCGTTGGGAGTTGTGGACGTCATTGTGTTGAGATGACACGAAATTGAAGTTGCAGGGCTGCCCATCACCCGCCAAGATGAGTGTCTTGAAAGGAGGTAGTGGAAAATCGGCCATCGATGCTATTCTAACCAGTGAAATTGAGAAAATTCTAAAAGAAAAGGGACTAAACCTAGAAATTTATATATCTTATGCAACTTTGTTTGCGGAAAAAGGGCAAGTTGTAGAGAGTTTGGAACTGCTGTTCCACAGCTATAAGTTATACAACGTGAGTTCCGATAAACTGTATCAAGTGATTAGCAAAGTAGTGGATTATTTAAGGTTAAACTGGAAAGAGAACGGTCCTCCCCCCACCAGAAATGTGTTCTCTTGCCCTGTGTGCTGGGGCGTGCTGCACGAACCTCTCACGCTTGTGTGCGGCCACACCTACTGCCGAAAATGCCTACTCAAAGAACAACTGAAAATGTGTAGAGTATGCCAGTTTAGGTTTAAAGATAAAGGTATTTCTAATGTGAAACCTAATGTATTAGTGGCGACCTTAGTGAGTCGCTGGTGGCAGCAGGAGGTGGACGGAGTTAAGCTACGGACAGAAGGAAACAAATACTTCCAGAACCAACAGCTGGAGAAAGCTCTCGAGGCCTACAATAAAGCCTTCAAGAGTGGTAAGTGCACGCCCTTAATTTGTCATTATCGTAATTAGTATGGTTCCTTATGGTTCATCTTTATGCAGTCGCCAGTATTGGATCAATGAGAGGAAAGTAGCAGAGTAGAGGCTCCACTGCTAGGTCTGAGAGCGTGTTACGTTTACGTAAGGTTGATGAGACACCGCAACGTAGTCCGCTCAAGCATACACCTCGCTCGTTCTGTAAAACCTCTGCTGTTATGAAAGGCTTACACTTTTTAACAATACTAGGGACTGGAAGTATCGTATGCATGGGAGGAATTATAGAATATTGCTAGTTGGAGGGGGCAGGTGCATATGTAACTGGCGGGGCGGGAGAGTTGCCAAAGCGAGTCGAGTACCACTGATCCGTCTTTCCACCTTACGTAAAATGCACTACGGCATTCTCCTCCTCACGTGTACCTGTCCATTGTGGTCGTATAATTTAACTTTTTCTGTCTTAGTAATGGAGCCACTACATATGTGCTGATTGATCCACGGGGTTTGACGGATGAATCATTGGACGTTCTTGTAGTCTGATGTAAACCTTACATTGAGCATAAAGGAGATGTGTTACAAGATAATATTATAAGTGAATACAGTCATACGTTTAATGTTACGCATTTGCCCCAATACCTGGTCATTTTTTATTAGAATAACCAGACGTAGGCTGTAAATATATTTAATCTTAAATTAATTTTAACAGTCGCATTGTCATGTTCTTAAACCATACTATGAATGGACCCAAAACGGCTCTTATGAGAGATCACGTGATGTACGTGTTGCAGTTATAGAAGTTAAAGTGGATCTCCTCAAGCAACGTCACCCGCTCGTGGCGAGAAGCAGAAGCACTCCGATAGGTGAATCGCTGCTCTACCTCGAGGGTATATATATATATATATATATATATATATATATATATATATATATATATATATATATATATATATATATATGCTTCATGAAGAAATATGATGATGCGCAGAGAGAGAAAGAGAGAGAGAGAGAGAGAGAGAGAGAGAGAGAGAGAGAGAGAGAGAGAGAGAGAGAGAGAGAGAGTGGTAAGGCCGAGAATTTTATAACTAATGGATTGTTTACATAACATCCTTACTATATAGCGTTTTAGGCCACCAATCCCGATACAACAAAGAAACTGCGACATGACTGCAATTTTAACATGCCACGCCATCTGGGTCACCCTTTTCGCTTTCCGTCCCTTTGTACCATGGCAAGCACGTGAGCGGACGGTCACGTGCCAACCGCCTCCGCCGCCTCCGCTGCTTTACTTCCTGCCGCTTACTTTCCCCCCTCTGGTTTTGCAATATTATCTAAGTTTCATTTTTATGAAGTGTAATATCATATCCCATTCACAGTATTGTTTCAGTGTCGTGTATATGCTCAGTGAAGTGTATTGTTACTATTAACTGCAGTTTTACTTTTGATGCCACTGTTAAGAAAGATTCCAGAAAAGGCCATTTCATTGTCATGTTTTTCTCATCCAACGCATATTATTCATATATATTTTGCTTATAGTTGCATGATTCCACGTTGGATGTCAAACATTTACAGTTTTATTTTTCGCATGCTTGTGTTTTCATACTTTGTTGGTCATATTTAGGCAACGCATGAAGTAAGTCGTAATGAGTATTTCGAGGTAAAGACATTTTGTTTTTCAGGGCTTTTTTTTTTTTTTTTTTTAGAACAATACGTTGTAGCATTCAAGTACTCGAAGTACTTTATACTTCGTGCGTTACATCTCACAACCAGAAAGCCACATCATCATAACTTTTTCTATCTTGTGTATGTGTATGGTACATCTATTATTATTATCATTATTATTATTATTATTATTATTATTATTATTATTATTATTTAATTTATTTATTATTACTATTACTATTATTATTATTATTATTATTATTATTATTATTATTATTATTATTATTGTTGTTGTTTTATGTATGAGTAGCACTGGCCAAGAGCAACAAAAAAGAGAAAAAAAGCCCCACTGAGGTGCCAGTCCCAGAAAGGAAGGTCAAAAGGATTATCTAAAATAATAAGTGCCTCGAAACCTTCCCCTTGAAAGAGTTCAAGTCATAGGAAGTGGGAAATACAGAGGTAGGCAGGGAGTTCCTTCCATAGTTTACCAGAAAAAGGGATGAACAAGTGAGAATATTGTGGACAGAATAGGGCCGAGAGAGAGTCCAGTGTAGTGAAGCCATAGAAGGAAGGGAGGCCCGCAGTTAGCAAGATCGAAAGACCAGTTAGTGTGAAAATAGCGGTAGAAGATAGCAAGAGATGCAACATTGTAATGATGAAAGAGAAGTTGAAGACATTCAGTTATTGGAGAGGAATTGATCAGACGAAATGCTTTTGATTCCACCCTGTCTAGAAGAGCTGTGTGAGTGGAACACCCCTTACCTGTGAAGCGTACTATAATGCCAATTTTGTCGCAGTAGTGAGGTTACCATAGTATAGTCATGTAGTCTCTTACGTTATGAATGAAATAGGATATTTTGTTGATCTGTAAAAGTAAATAAATAAGTAAATAAACTAGAGAAACGTATATTTTCTCTCTAAAGTAACTTTCTACATTAGGTAATTTCCTTGTGATATATATATATATATATATATATATATATATATATATATATATATATATATATATATATATATATATATATATATATACAGAGAACATAATGAATCAAAATTAGTAAAGGTTGACGAACCCACCTCTGACATTTTGGTGGTCCCAACACTGCGAGGCTTGGGCACGCTTGTATATAATATATAAATGTTGCACTAGTAATCTCATCTCTCTAATCGTCCTCCCATTTCTCTAAATTGTAAACTAGTCTGCCGTCCTTTAGAGATTCGAAAAGTAATGAAAGGAAAGCTTATGGTATCGAATTTACATTAGCTGACTTGGCGCAGCCGAGACTCCCACATCGCTTCGCCAAGGACAAGTATGGTGTTGCGGTAGGTCAAGGAACCTATCTTTATTGGGGTAGGTTATCATCTCTCGAGCGCGCTGCCCTTCCCATAGGAGTGGAATATATTTTTTTTCAGACGTAGATGCTCAGGAACCATTGGTGCGAGATTATTTCATAATTTTTGATGTCCATTGTCAGGTATTGCTTTCTTGGCTCACCATCCAGGTGTGTGACTGCCGCTCGGCCAAGAATCTCCTCTCTTAATCCCTTAAAGAGTTGCATCGTCACCGTGCCAGAAAGAATAATTACACACACACACACACACACACACACACACACACACACACACACACACACACACACACACACACACACACACACACACACCTGCGATAACTTTGGCTGTAATGTTTTGAGTTGTATAGAATTTCGGAGACTAAAAAAGCCGTGACCGCATTTAAAGTGTATCATGTGTATTTTTTGTTGCCAGAGGGAACTGACAGATTCATGTCCGAATAAGGGAAACACCGACGACACTTAACTAAGGTGCCGAGTAACCTTAATAACGCCGGCAGTGAGTGACAGAACTTCATGAAGGCAATGTTTAGCAACATGCGTATTAAATTATAATGAATAACTGAAATGTAAAACGTAATGTATTGATTCATGGTAAGTACATATTTAATTCATGAATCGGATAGCTACGTCCAAATTTAATTATCTTAACAGTTGAGAAGGCGCCAACACACGATAAGATAAAAGCTCTAAGGAAAGGTTGGAGGAATATACGGATGGAAATGTTAGATTATTATACTATCTGGCAACGGTGTGTAAGTAGATTGTTGTGTATATATATATATATATATATATATATATATATATATATATATATATATATATATATATATATATATATATATATATATATATATATATATATATATATATATATATACACCGCCTTGATTTTACGTGTTCCTCTTGTAAGTAGTATATACTATATCTTGTAAACCTTGGGTAAGATAAAGTCTCAGGAAAAACTAGGAGGAATTTGCGGATGACGATGTCCTGTATCAGTTGTTCAGGCCGAGTAGTGTTATGCACATCTTGTCTTTCTATTACCATGAATTAAATTTAATATGGACGCCTGTACCAAGGTGGCTCATTTATAACGTGCAAGCAACAGAGCCTTCGTACTGTTGTATACTTCATAAGAGTTGGTAAGTAATTCTTAACGCTATTATTCACTTACATATTCTGACCTAATTTGCCGTGTTGTCACTGTAGGATACTTAGTTATTAGTAAATAAATGAATTTAATTATAAAAGACAATGATGGTCATGTAAATAAATCATCAGATTACTGTATCATTGGAGATTGCCTCACTACTGCCAGCATCACAAAGCTGGTACGGAGAGCGAGGAGTAGGTGAGGTGCGCGGCATATAATGATGACGTGCGTAGATGGTAAACAGCAGACATTCATAAATAGACGCTTGAATCATCATGGTGTTGTTCCTCTGAGTAAGACAAGTAAGAGTGATTGGAACGATTTAAATGCTAGTATATACTTTAGATCATTTCGTTGAGAACGACCTACCGTGAATCTACAACAGTAGTGTATACTGCCGTTGCTCCATCGCTGCTGGGTACCCGTGCCCATTGTATGTACGGTTGTGACGGGTATGGTAGAGAAATTATGCTGGAGGCCACAGCATCCAGACTTGGGTGCCATGCCAGGGAGACAATTTAGCCGTGCCTAATACGGTTACTAGCCTCACCAGTTGCAGGAATATGCAAAGCTCTTCAGCAAGCCAAGTCAATGTTTCACTGAAAATTAAAATTAAGTCACGGTGTCATTTGGGGTGGGGGGCAATTACGAGCACAAAACACCACATGAAGGAAACTAAGATGTGTGTAGGCCAATACGTGGCAGTGGCACTGCGGTATGTGCCAAGTATACGTATTGCAACTACCAATACCTTTTGTATATTTATTAGGAAAGTCACGGATAGAGTACTTTTTTACCCTTTATGAATTAGAGAGAGAGAGAGAGAGAGAGAGAGAGAGAGAGAGTATTCCGAGAACATAATAATACAAGGAAGTCTTAGAAATGCTATGTGTATATGTACCGTAACACTTGGGTGTTCCCGGCCTTCCCATCACAGGTAATTTGATCCCCATTCCCACATCACACAGTATTGACCCGGACGCTTTCTTCGTCGAGACTAGTTGGCCGTAAGCAGATACAAAACGTAGTCTAGTGGTGGATAATATTACACTGCTGGAGGCCATCAATAGTATGTGTTAGTTGATACAGTTCATGTGTGAGGCCGAGGCAGGGAATGATGTTCGTGTCTAATAGGTGAGGAGCGTAGCGTCACTGGTGGTTTCGGTACCTTTAGTGTTACCAGATCCTGAACATGCTAAGTTTACCAGAGGACTCAAAATTTCCTCAGATTTCACAAGTCCTTGGTGCCGCCGCCTTGAAGTCCCGCCATCTCATCAAGGCGACTTCCTACGGTGGGAACTGATTATATATATATATATATATATATATATATATATATATATATATATATATATATATATATATATATATATATATATATATATATATATATGTAGTGTGTGTGTGTGTGTGTGTGTGTGTGTGTGTGTGTGTGTGTGTGTGTGTGTGTGTGTGTGTGTGTGAGACAATCGAGTCGATAAGACCAGCAAACTTGGTTCAGTGAACAGCATTGTTCCTTAAGTGTGCTTCCTCAGCATCAGCCGAGGGCAGTGCAGTCAAAGAGATCCTGTTGTTGGACAAGCTATTCCTAATGATTTGAAAACAATGTAACTGACACCCTACACGACTGGGCAGATTCAGAAAACCTGTCACACTGTTTTTAGAACTTTTACTAAATTAACGCACGCAAAGTGCCTGGTATTAGTATAATTTTTGTGACTGAACATTGTTTTCAATCCTGAGTATATATGTATGTCTATATATATATATATATATATATATATATATATATATATATATATATATATATATATATATATATATATATATATATATATATGGGATTTTTATAAGAACTATTTTCTTAGTTTTCTTAGTTATCATGATGTTTTCCCAATGGATTATATTAAACCCAGTTAAATTATTTCTAGAATTATGAAAACACCTGGATGTCTCAGTATTTTCCATTATAGCATGTTGCAAGTAGTAAAGACTCGGCACCAAGACGTTATCACCGTTCATAGAATTTGCAGTTTTCATATGATGAGCTCCTCACTCGTATTTCATCAGCGACCTTCGGCCATTTAGGGGGGGACGTAACTTGCTCTGAACGTGTTAGGAACCTTCTGACATATTAGGTGACTGTAAGGCATGTGAATTCATTCTGCCAGATTTTAATGTAAGTACTGTTTACCTCCCGTCCTAGTAAAGTTTAATGAATTCTTATGGCGGGTATTGTTCTATTGTCTCTAGATTTTGAGTTGTATGTGTTGTTAGTGTTGAAGAGATGCAGTAGGACCACCACGACCACCATTACTACATCACTTGCTAGCAGCAGCAGCAGCAGCAGCAGCAGCAGTAGTAGTAGTAGTAGTAGTAGTAGTAGTAGTAGTAGTAGTAGTAGTAGTAGTAGTAGTAGTAGTAGTAATGACAATTATGATAATGATGGTCATACTACTACTACTACTACTACTACTACTACTACTACTACTACTACTACTACTGCTGCTGCTGCTGCTGCTGCTGCTGCTGCTGCTGCTGCTGCTGCTGCTGCTTACTAATACTACTTGTGATAACAAAAAACACCTCCCTAATGAGTATATCTCATAGCAGATATGGAATAACAGACATTAGACGTAAACTTTACAAGTCTGTGAGTTCGTACTTAGTTCTTGATAACAGAATAATCGCCTTTGTCTTCAAACGTAATGTCTGTCATTGTAATAATTATTAATTGCAAAAACCTCATATTTGAAGCTCTATGCGGAACACGTGCATACCAATAAGAATTTACTGTGAAGAAATGAGACCACACACACACACACACACACACACACACACACACACACACACACACACACACACACACACACACACACACACACACACACACACACACACACACACACACACACACACACAGCAGAGACACGCCTGGGAAGACCGCATGGATGAAAACGAGGCGCCTTGGTCAACACGTGTACCAGGTTCCATCCAAAGTTGTCACAAGGAAAAATCACATCGATATAACCAGAAATATGTTATACACACAAACACACCCACCGCTTATTACCCGCAAGTGTGCGACACTGCACTATGATACTTGTAGTTTTATTTTCGTACTCAGAGAGAGGCTTATGTGTAGTTGTGAACCATGAGATCTGTCTATCTATCTACCTGTCCATCTTTATCCATGTATCCTCCTACATGTCCACTATCTGCCTGCATATACGAGGTGTGTCATTAAAGTTTCAGGACTGGTGTCCTAAAAGATGAATTTCAAACCCAAGCCACAAACCACCATATTTCCCCTTCAAAGTAATCCTTCTGGAGTATACAACTGCGCTCCCAACCCTCTACAGTCACTAATCTTTTTCTTACGTGCTTTTAAAATCATGTCCTCTGTTGCAGGTCGTTTAACAATGAGCGCTGAACAGCGAACAAACTTGAAGTTTTTGGTGCAGTTGGGGAAAACGCCGTCAGAAGCACTGGGTATGCTGCAAAAAGTGTACGGGGATGAGACAATGTCACGCTCACGTGTTTTTGAGTGGTGCAAGAGGTTCAAAGAGGGCCGGGAGGACGTGGAAGATGACCCCAGGAGTGGAAGACCCTCAACGAGCAGGAATGAGGCCAATGTTGAGCGTGTCAAGCAGATGGTGCGTGACGATCGTCGGTTGACTGTTCGAAAGATCGCAGATGAGCTTGGCATGAACCACAACAGCGTGTGGAAGATTATCACTGAAGATCTGGGCATGCGGAAAGTCTGTGCGAAGATGGTGCCGAGACTCCTGAACGATGACCAGAAGGGACGACGCATGCAGGTGTGTCAGGACATCCTCGAGCGTCTGGAAACTGAACCAGACTTGCTCAGGAGAGTCATCACCGGCGATGAGTCCTGGGTATTTGAGTACGACCCGGAGACCAAACGCCAGAGCCTTCAATGGAAGAGTCCGGCGTCGCCACGGCCGAAGAAAGCAAGGCAGTCCAGGTCCAGCTTCAAGGTCATGTTGATCGCTTTCTTCGATGTGAGGGGCATCGTCCACTGCGAGTTCTTGCCACAGGGCCAGACAGTCAACCAACATGTGTACAAAGAAGTACTGCGGCGTCTGCTTCGTGCAGTGCGCGAGAAGAGGCGGGAGTTGTGGCAGGGCAACTCGTGGCTGCTTCACCACGACAATGCGCTTGCTCACAATGCCCTGAGCATCAGAGAGTTCTTGGCCAAGAAGAACATCGCCGTGCTGGAGCAACCGCCCTACTCACCTGACCTCGCTCCGTGCGACTTCTTCCTCTTCCCCAAGCTCAAGGAGGTCATGAAGGGGACCCGTTTTGATGATGCGGACGACATCAAAAAGGCCGTGACGACGGAGCTGAGGAGCATCCCGCAAGAATCCTTCCAGCAGTGCATGCAAGCCTGGCAGAGAAGGATGGACAAGTGCATGCGGTGCCAGGGGGATTACTTCGAAGGAGATAACCTATAGTTTGTAGCCTGGATGTGAAATAAAACTTGTGTGGCACCAGTCCTGGAACTTTAATGACACACCTCGTACATACATGCTTACATAGTACCGATTTATCTACATATCTGCTGCTTACCTACCCGTCTATCTAACTGTCGTTCGGCTAATCTGCCTGTTTGTCTATCTGTCTATCTATCTACCTGTCTCTGTCCTTATGTATGTATCCATCTATCTGCCTTTTCGTATAAAAATGTTATGCATTAGGAGATAATCCGGAATTTTTAACATTTCTTTACTTTCACATTATACGTATGCAAGTTTTGTTTTTCAGCATGTGTAAGGATTAATTGTGTGAAAATAATCCGCTGAATGTTGTTACAATTGTCATAAGAATTGCTCAGCACATAACCTTAGAAATAAGTATACAACCTGGTGACCACTGGCTTTGTAAGTACGTTTTTCAATTTGTCTACATAAGGAAGACCATTTCTGTATACCTTTATATAGTAACCCTGTACATGACTTTAAGTGGTTAAGCGATTCTTTATTTTTTTTCGTCCTAATTGCGTAATTGGTTTATGTAGTCCACGAGCAGTTCATTGTAAGCTGACGATGCACGCCAAGGCCCTGTGGGAGTCGGCTGCCATCGCCTGTGAATGGTGTTAGTGTCGCGCGTCACTGCTGCGTCCCCACGAACGCGAGTTCCTTTCAGACTTCCTTGACTACAATGTATATTCTATACTCGGGTTAGTAAATGAGAAAATAAAGAGAAAAATCTGCCGTTAAGAAAATTTTTCATTAGGTTTCATAATTTGTATCTGGTTCCAAACTCTCTCTCTCTCTCTCTCTCTCTCTCTCTCTCTCTCTCTCTCTCTCTCTCTCTCTCTCTCTCTCTCTCTCTCTCTCTCTCTCTCTCTCTCTTTTTCTCTCATTTTACCATACTTCCTCAAGTGGCATGTCTTGCTATCCAGTAATTAAATTTGATGCAGAGCATTTCACTCTAAACCAAGTATTGATGTATATTATGTTTCATGTGAATATGAGCTAGGAGCTTCACGCTCTGAGGTTCCTAAGGCGCTTTTTCTTTCTGAAAGACAACCTCAACCTTGTCTTTCTGCCAAGACGCTAACGCCGCCATTTTTTTTTTTTTTTTTTCAAAAAGCGGCGGCGTTTAGTGGGGCTTTTGAGTTGACACCTTTTCGGGAAACTGTGGTACGTAAGGCGCCTTTGTATGTGTTGAGGGCCCCAGTCTTCCAGACCTGCTTGAATAAGTCAACATGTGGCAATATACTATCAAATGCTTTTATTAGATATCCTTTGCTTGTGTCACGTTCGTAGGCAAAAGCAACTGGCTGGAGTTA
>NC_087160.1:27626931-27664431 GCF_035594125.1 Scylla paramamosain
CTTAACATTTGATTGATCATAAGAAAATGTGCCTACATAAATGTTATCCCGAAGCATGGCGTGTTCACCCGTTCTCTAAATGTGACTTTTAAAGTTAGCGGAACAGGTCGCAAGTCTTAAGGGATTCATTACTGTAAGACGAAGCATATGTAAAACCGCTATATGTAATTTTTAAGAGACGTAAATCTGCAAAAATTACATAGGTATCCGCGCGCGTGCGTGCGTGGTTGTCCACGAGGAATCTTTACGGTACTTCACATCAGTGCGTATTGTTGGACTTGTGTCTACATTGTTCCCGGAATCATGAATCTAATGGCTGTTTTTTTCTTGCAGCACCACAAGACCACCTGTTGCTAAGTAACCGTTCCCACGTGATGCATACTATGGGTCGGGCAGAGGAGGCCCTTAAGGATGCCGAGGCGGCCACCAGGTGTCGGCCGGAGTGGGCCAAAGGTTACTTCCGCAAAGCCATGGCGTTGACTTCACTAGGCCGCTTTGAGGACTCCATAGTTTCTCTCCTGCAGTGTGCCATTCTTGAGGAATCCAACAATTTGCACAACATAAAAGATGAAATCACAAAGGTAAACTTCATTGATCAGTTTCTAATAACATAATCCCTTATGTGCAGTTTATGTACTACATATGTATTAAAATATCTCAGAAACCTTTAATAAAATTATATATATATTATATATATATATATATATATATATATATATATATATATATATATATATATATATATATATATATATATATATATATATATATATATATATATATATATATAAGCAACAGTTTATAATGCTGGCAAAAATGGTGTTAACATTCATGCATATTGTTATGTTATATATTTATAATTTTGTTGTTGCAGGCTTTCCATCGTCTGCTGATCAGACTGACTTCCAACAGAAGATATAGCATGGAGGGACGAAACAGCCGCCACCATCACTGTTACTCCCGTCTCTCACCTGCACTCTCTGACCCTTCCATCATCCCAGAGTCTGACTCTGAGGACAGTGAGGACAGTGAGGATGGACACCAGCAAAGTCATTGTGGGCCTTCTGCTCCACCTGTTGAGGAAGTGTCTCACCTCAGGAAAATTATGGATAAATTCAACCTCGAAGTGGAAAGAAACAAAAGTGAGTGTTGTAGTCGTTTGAATGAGAATCACAGATCACGGTACATAAATCCCACTGGCTTCTTATTTTTCCATTATAGGCATCCACCTTATCATCATCAGTATCATTTTAAGCGAACCCTGGTATTTCACCAATCATTCTCATCATCGTTGTATATTTTTCGCAAAATCAGACGCACGTTTCCCACCTGCTTATTAACTTCCAACAAGTTTGTTAGTCTCATTATATAGCACTAGAATGGAACAATTCTTGATTAATCCCTTTCCGCCGGCAGCGCAGATGCATGTACACCAAATAAAAAATTGTCCATATACTCCCACAACTTTCATCCATACATCTATGATTTATATAGTTCGCCCGCATATGGACATTTCATATTGGCCTCTATATAAGACTCTGCCACAGAATTTAATGAACAATTGAATATATATATATATATATATATATATATATATATATATATATATATATATATATATATATATATATATATATATATATATACACACACACACACACACACACACACACACACACACACGTAGTTATGTGACGGTTTGGATTCATTCCCGCCCATTGCAAAGCCAGTGTCCAGGATTTGTGTCCTGGATGTGGTTTCCCTTCCTCCCTCCAGTTTTCCTAATTTATTTAACACAAACATTTTGCTTCATTTTTAGGCAAATTTTCTACTTTGTGGTAAAGTTTGAAGCGTGGTACAACGCACAATGTTAGCTCAGACACACATCACAGCTGTTTATGCTTCTTTTCTTCTTTTTGGTAAAGCACAACACAATAAACACATTATCTAGACATTCTTATCATCATTTCCATCATGGAATCCTGTCTCTACAATGAAATGTCTTCCACTATGCCATGCTGGACATGGCCCATGAGAGATCACCATTTGGCTTCCTTAGGTAGTAGATATCATCAGCATATTTGAGATAGAGATAATCAGCTTCATCTGAAAGTCAAGGAAACATTTATATCCACCATTAACTTTCTAAATTACATGACAGTTATGTATATGTGTATTATGTGTATCCTGAGATATCTGAGTGATATTTTTCTTGTAATATTTCTTCACACCCTTTGGAGCAGATGAATGTACTGCATTTATTTGGTCCGTAATATCTACTCCAGCCATGTGGTGTTTCTTGTATTGGATGCATACATCTAGTTTTCTTACTTGTTTTTCTCGTACTGTTACCTCTTCCATAGGATCATCATTGATTGTGCTTGACATCTTCACATCTTCACATATTTCTTACCTTTCCATATCATGTCCATCTGATGCTTGTACTGTACTATAATTCCACCTGTATGTCAAGGTTTGGATTCCATTTCTTGCGATAACATTTTTCTATTGAATCTTATAGTGCCTCCTTCATGTTCTAGTATCAAGAAGGAATCTCAAACAATTTTGGTGATGAGTAGAAGTTATCATCTGAAATGTGGTCCTGATTCAGTAGGGACTGCTTTAGCCTCAAAATTATTTACTGTAGTAGACTTTGTAAGTTCCCAGTTTTTCATCTGACAGGGATTCTATTTCAACATCATATTTTGTTTTCTTTCCAGTGCAGATAAAAAGATCCCAAATGTAGCCATCATCAGACTCAGCCTAAAATGTAACTTTTGCTTGTTTTAGTGGGATGTATTTCTTCCATTTTAGCCTACCTTTGCAAAGCAATAGCCTACCTTTGCAAAACAAGAGAGACTCAATGCTTATATTTTGCTTTGGAATATAAGATACATAATTTGAATCTTTGGATAAGAATATCCAGGACCTCCTTGAATTTATATGTAGGGTTGCTGTCATCCTCACTGTCAGTGTAATGCAGGTACTTTTGCAGAAGAACAAATCTGTCGATATACATTTTTCCAAAAAATTAGTAGAAGTCATTTACTGGTAGAAAGATGAGAATAAATAGATGGCTTTTTTGCAAGTTCCTATAAAAGCAGCAATCCAAAGAATGCATACATTTCCCCTTTATTAGTATCTTTTCACAACAAATCTCTGCTTTTCTCCTCATTTTGCCCTCCTTTTCTCATCACAGACTTTTGGTGCATACTTATTGGTCTCTGATACAATGCTATCCATTAGTTCATCAAGAATTGCATGAAATATATCTAAAGGCAACTGGTCATCTTCCAGGATAAGTCTTATGCCACTATCCCCTGCAAAGGGAAAAGGCTTTGCTTTTACAGCTGATTGACTTTGCCACCATGTTGGGTATCATCATAAGCTTCTGCTTCTTCAGCATCAGATTGGCCATATGGTTCAGCTTCAGGCTCTAATTCTGTATCAGTGTTAGAACTGACAGTTGAGTCAGAATCATCAGTCATCCAGAAAATCATCATCTGTACCCTTCACTATCAGAGCTTTTATAAAATCTTCCAACTTAAGGGGTCTCTTTATCCTTGACATGAGATGAGATGACAAATAACAATTTATGTGAACTGTTTTGCAAGTAGAAAGGAAACATTTATATATAGACCATGTTACAGCCTAATGTAGTTATATGAGAGCAAACACTATATACAGACTCATCGACAAATGAGCCTATTTTCAAAACATCTATATATAGATTCTCTGCCAGGAAGGGGTTAGAACTCCAGATGCTTCATTAAAATCTGGTCCAAGACTGCAATCACTCTTGAGCTTGAATCCTTAAATAGATGATAGGTTTCAATATTAAATAGATGATAGGTTTCAATATACTGTTCTACCATCAATGAGTTCACTCCCAGCTTAGACAGTAGAGTTGAAGTTCAAATGTAATCTCACCATTGTCTGTGTTGTGGTTAACCTTCCCAGCTCAGTGAATAGTTTGATTTTGTCAAGTAGAGTAAGATTATTAAAATGCAGCTGCCATGGTACACTAGAAGATAGACAATTTTATGGAAGGTGATGATGTGGAAATAGGAAGGTATGTTTCATACCGGGATTGCCATGTGTAGGCTGGATGGCTTTTTTGTAGTTTTCCCTATTTTCTTATGTTCTTAATGGTAATACATGTGGCAAACAGATTTGAATCTTGATCATGGTGAGGTAAGGAAGGGTAAACATTTTCAAGATTACCAAAGCCCTCAGGTTGGAGGTACCCTCCTTCTCCTGATTTATCAGGGAAAGCCAGACTTAAGAAGACAAAAAAGGGGAGAGAGAGAGAGAGAGAGAGAGAGAGAGAGAGAGAGAGAGAGAGAGAGAGAGAGAGAGAGAGAGAGAGAGAGAGAGGGGGGGGGAATATAATGAATTTAAAATTTTTTATTTAAATAGGAAAACTACATGCAGTATTTAGATTCAGAGTATGCAGGTTAGATGGTGTAGGTGATCATACATAGATTATGTTATTGGACTCCCTGAACGCTTCATAATATTAAAATATTGCAATTGATTTTTCCAGAATCCAGTTGTAGCTATGTACGGGCAGTAGAGGTACAAAATTATGACAAAAATGATTTTGAGTGCACACTGTGCTATCGTTATTTGTACCAGCCTGTCACTACCCCCTGTGGTCATTCCTTCTGTCGCACGTGTTTAGATCGTTGTCTGGATCACTCTACCAGCTGTCCACTATGTAAAACTTCAATTAAAATGGTAAGAAAGTTTATCTGCTCTCAGAATTGATTATTGAAGTATAAATTAGTATTTTTTTTTTTTTTTAAGCATGGAATAATCATTGATTTGTACATTACAGTAATTTGTCATGTGTGAGTTTTCTGTGTTAAATCAGTACCATAATAATTTGAAGGTGTAATGTTTGTCAGATGCTGATATTTACTCATTCTTACAGTTCTTGGCTGAGAGACGAACTGCAGTGACAGAATTTGTTGAAACTGCAATGCAAACTGTGATGGCCAGTGAGTGCCAAGAAAGGAAACAGCAACATGATGAGGAGATGGACGAGTTAGCTGCAGCTGGCAAAGACTCCCAGCATGGCATCCCAATATTCATTGCCACATTAGCCATTCCCACCGTCAGCTGCCCCTTGCATGTATTTGAGCCTCGCTACAGACTCATGATCAGGCGGTGCATGGAGTCAGGCACCCGAGAGTTTGGGATGTGTGTGCCCATGGAAAATGCAGAAAATGGGTAGGTCATGTTTATGCTGTATTGCTATTCATGTATTTTCAGTATTTTTTTCAAGTTTATGAATTAAGAGAATGTTATCATAAGTATCAAATACATAGTTGCAACATAATTTAAATCTTCAATAACTTCTCTTAGATTTTATTTATGATAGTGCTGTCTTCTGACATCATAGTTCTTACCACTTTATGGAGAAATATCATTGAGGTATTAGCTGACTCAACTTTGAGATATTTAGCCAGATGCCTCCTTGTATGGAGATGGGACAGTCAGGAAGGTGGAACAGAGGTAAATTGTCATATGTTGGGAGAAGGCTCATTGTACCATGTCAATCTTTATTTTACAGGTACGCAGACTCGGGTACAATGCTAGAGATACGAGACATAGAGTATACACCAGATGGCCGTTCAATCGTAAACACAGTTGGTTCTAGACGGTTTAGGATTGTCAGCAAGAGTGTGAAAGATGGCTATAACACTGCTGCTGTAGAATTTCTTCAGGTTGGTGTTTTAATTTTATCTTACTGCTTCTTCCTGATTGAAGATACTTTTAGTATAAAGTTAATCTAGCCTGTAACTACCTCACTGGGTGTCCCTTTGTCCTCTTTTTTTTTTTTTTTTTTTTTTTTTTTTAATAAATATTGATGTGTGATGTGTATCATTAGGTATGTATATTCATTTGTTCAGTGATTGAAATTCTTGGGTTTGTATAAAACCAAGTAAAGAGCTTGATTTTGTTTCTTTCCAGGATGTTGTACCAACTAGTAATTTATCAGAACTGCACAAACTTCATGATTGTGTACATAAGTTGGCTTCAAAGTGGTATGAATCAATAGAACATATGACGAAAAGAAGGATTCTTGTGCACTATGGCCCAATGCCTCCAGTTGAGGGTGAATATTGGACCATTCCTAATGGACCAGCCTGGATGTGGTGGGTTATTGTAATTCTTCCACTTGATCATCGGATTCAGGTGGGTACTTTCTTTTCTGTTGTGATATTTTGGAATATCTTTTTTATATTTTCAGTATTTCTGTAATTAGCCCAAATTGTGGCCTAAAAAGTGTTGAAGTCCTACTCTGCAGGACTGTCACAGAACACTGTTAACCTTTGTTGACATTGTTGTAAAAATTTTGTAAAAACTTCCTCATAACTTCATATTCAATACTTTGTAGTGAGAGTGATCATAAGGAAGGAAGTACAGTGTCATCAGTAATTTCTTTACTCTAGAAAATATTCCATACTTACATCTTTAATTGTATCAACAGTGATACACTGTCAATATTAAGGCTAAGAGTATGTCCATTTATGATGTAATGAAAAGTACTTAGCGTTTAATGAAAATTTTAAGTTTATGTATAAATTCACCAGCTACTAAGAGCTAGTGATCTTTCATGTTGTACAAAAAATTTTGCCTTATACATTAAATATTCAAAAATATATTTATGAAGGAAGTATGTTGTTGCTGATCTAATTAATTTCCACAGCTGTCAATTCTCAACGAAACGTCATTAAAACGTCGCTTGGAGATCCTCCACAAGATAGTCCACTGTGTCCTGGTGCAGCAGCATCCCCAACAAGCACCTGCAGAGGGATCACAGTGACTAGTGGCATCTCATAAGTTTACAAGATATTTATGCCAAAGTAATTGTTGGGTCTTTTTTCTAGTTATCTTATTGCTTTCTTTGGGAAATTCAATCTGTTATTTATCTTAATCAGAGGTAAAATAGTGAATACAGGGAAAATTGATTGTGTGTTACCCATAGATAAATTAGATGCAGCATGATGGCTTATGTTTGGATTGCAATAAAATCATGTTAAACATGGCTTTTCAGGAAATTGTAGCAGTTCTTTTATGATATTGCTATGTGTGAAACCTTTAATTTTCTCTGTAATTTAATCTTCTCATTCAACAATTTTTTGCCTGAACAACTTTGAACAGGTAATTTCTCAGGATTGTAAGGTGTAACAGGCATGCATTGTGTATTTATGTTTATTTAGGATTATTTATTATGTAGCTTCTGAAGTCATGTGTATTTTTTGCATGCTGATAAGAACTGCAGCCTAACAATAGATACCTCATACTCCCTTGTCATACATTGTAGAGTTCTGTGGGGAAACTCTAACAGTTTGGGTTGTTATAAAACTAGAATTTGTAACTGTAACATTCAGGGACTGGATTTTATGTCATTTACATGCATCAGATAGGTTACATTTTGTTTCTTTTTATAAAATTTCTTAGATCATAATCTTTGTTTCCATGATCTGGACTCCCAGAATCTTTTTACAAGATTATTTTGATACAGAGGTAGTTGATTTTTTTTTTTTTTTTTTTTTTTTCATGAATTAGATGGAGTAAACTGTGTAGCTTAGGAAAGAAGGTGCTGATAGTTAAGGGGAACTTTGTGTAGCCAAAGGTTTCCTTTTGGATATCTTGGCTGTTTCTATACCACTTTGTTACCAAGAGATATTTTTACATGAGCCATTGCACAAAATTTCAAGAAGCTTGCTGAAGTGACAGTGGGCTTTGGCGGTTGTGCCAACTGGTTATTTCACTCATAATTCTGAATTACACAATGTTATAAGTAATTTAATCTTTTCTTGTCCTCATGCACCTATTTTATAAAATATATTACCTGTTCTATTAAGTATAATATTTCACAATCTCATTAACTTACAAAAATTTCAAGCAGGATGCAAAATTAATTAATCACTACTATGTATGCACAATTCATTGTACCTATTTTCAATGACAGTAGAAACAAAGTTTAACTGCAAATGCCTTTTATTCAGTTAGTAGTATACTAATCCAAATATGCATTTTATAGTATACTACCAAAAGTTCCCTCATCATTATCCACTGTACATGGACTCTCATTCATATATGCTGTACAAGTCTGTATAGCTCCAAGACTTTATACAATGAATTAAAGAATATTTCGTGCAATTACATTTATAAATTTACATATGCAGTCGAGTGGGCAGGGCTTTGATGACTAGTATTTACTCTTTGTTACATACTAAGGTTCCTAAATTTTTTTAATCTTTACAATTTTCACAAAAGATTCAATGGTATTTAAATTGGATGGCAAAATATGTATTATTAATCACAGTTAAAAATCAACAATTTTATCCAACTATTTCCAAATTGCAAGTCTAAGACACTGCACTCTGAAGTAACTTGATCAATCTTTAAAATAAAGATTGACTATATGAAGGAAATGGCTTATTTTTTCTAAACAGTGATAATGTACAAGTCAACTCTGAAGTTTACACACTCCATTGTTAAAGAATGTGGCAAGGAACATATTATGCAACAAACTGTACATCTGGCACTCAAAAGCAGTGCCATGATGCTGACACCAACAGGAAGGCTTTCACCAACAACCTTCATCCTGGACCTCTGCTTTGACCTAGCATGTGAATAACACATTGTGTGGAGGTGTTGCAACACAAACCACAATGGGTAGTATTCAGAAATACTAAGAAGAAAAAAGAAAAGAGAAAAGAATTTTTTGGGTGGAAGATACATCCAGCCTTACCAGATGGGATGGTCCTTGATTTATGGTGTGGTGCGAGCTTCCACATGACAGATTACTACCAACTGTTGTGCTACAACTAATGAGTAGGATTACCCATGGGGATCTTGTTGTGGCTCCTGCTGCCACTCGACTCAGCATGACACACAGCATAGCGCTAACTTTACACATAGTACCACTTGGCAGCCACTTGGCTAAAACACTAAACAAGGCAAAGTAACAAAATAGAATTACGGGGAGCAACTAGCAAGACGTTGAGACAAAAGATCAACACTGCATTGGCACTGCTTGCTCATTTTGCCGTAGTAACTATGGCACTATCATTCATACAGGTAATAAAGTCAGATCATACAGACTTCATGTAACTAGTCACTTATTGTACATATTCATGATTAAACAAAGTTTATTTGGTCAATTTGAGAACACATTTTTATATATAGTTCATAAAAAAAATTATATGAACAAACCTATAGCTAATTCTTATGAACCTCTTAAAACCTAAGACATAACAGGAAATATATATATATTTATATATTTATATTTATATATGTGTATATAAAAAAATTGATTTCCTAAATTTCAATAGTCTGAATGTAGCATAATGACCAGCCAGATCAACAATCAAAATATTGATCTCTTACACCACTTGAGGTACACCGACACAACTCGATGTGCTTGTGCAAGAGTTATGAGGTCATACAGTGACTTCCCTTGCAATTGCAGATACATGGCAGGATATATACGTCATGAAAGAATTAAATGACGTCTTAAAATTTCCTAGGTGATGATAACAAGTGGGAAGCAGCACTGCTGTTTAAATGGAATGCTTCACACTGCCAGACTCAACAGTTTGATATGTGAGCTTCTGTCCCAGCAAATTAACAAGTGCGATAATGGCACTTCCATTGCCTTAAAAGTTTTGAACAAACTACTTAATTTTAAAAAGCTTGATAAATTTACATTAATTGCCACTCTAATTAGATTGCAGTTGAAAAGGTTATTGGTATGCCACAAAAATTCTGTACAGAATGATTTCTACTGCTGGTCTGAAGAGGGCAATGGAAGTGCTTTAACCCAATCCTGGGAGCAATGCACTCAGCCAGAGAAGGGTACTGTACTCAGGGATTTGGTCTCAGAGTAGGAACTTGAAAATCCTACAGAAATTACCATAGTCACATATCTTAAAGGAAATATAATGGAGAATAAAATTTCAGGTAACAACCAATGATGAATGATGAATGAAGACTTCAGTTTGGTGGACTATTCTGGATGACTGAGCCAACCTACAATGATTATTCACATGCAATCACAATTTTTTATGTCCTCCATGAAAACATGATTTTTTTTTTTTATCAGCTGTTGGCAAAGATAAAACTGAGACAACTAAATTCTTTCTGTAATTGGAGTAGGTGTTTTCAAGTCCCATCTGGGAACAGAAACAGATGTTCAACAATAATTCTCAAACTGTATCCAAAAACTGGAAGTGAATACTGTTTTCTTCTCATCTATTATCAATGCTATACCTGCACTTTAATAAAAACTTTTAATACTATTATTTCACTAACACCATGTCAGCTACATGATAGTTTGTTAATGAATCTTCTTATCAAATGGAATACGTCACATTTAGCTTATCAATGGTGGGTGGCTTAAAAACAAATAAGTAAATAGATAAAAAAAAAGTCTGAAAATCACTTTACAATTATAAATATTACTGCAATTATCAAAAATACAAATGTAAAAGTATGATGAAAGAAACTTTAACTTGCTACTCTAAAAATCTGTAAGATTGACCACAGTTCCACTGATAACCCATATTTTCTTTGGTAAACTCTCTACAATAAAAACTTACAATTGCAATATTCAACCATGAACTGGCAGCAAGTTCACACCAGAATTATGCAATTTGACTATATTCTCAATAAGTTATAAGCACCAGATCCAATTCATATCCTTTGAAATCAATATTGTAGCCTAGAAATAATAAATAAGTAAAATGCCAATACATATTATGATATCTGGTCAAGTGAGTAAACTGGGCCACAGACAGAGATAGGCCGTAAGTGCCTTGATAGAACCACAGAAAAAAGTGGCAATGAGATTCCTTGTAAATTAGAGATAAGGTGCAGCAGGAATGTAGCTGCAGGGAACTAGGGTCAAGTTTTCATGATAAACATAACCCTTTTTGTTTATCATTAGCTATATCCTTACCCAAGGCTGGTGCAACAGAGCTAAGTGTAAACAAACTAAGTTATGCTTACCAGGAAAACCCAGCTTAATATCAGACCATGACATAATCTTCTTTTCCTTGAAACAAGAAGGGAAACTGATCAATCATAGTCTGGATAATGTCTTCAATGTGTGGACGTTGAGATTCAAACTCAGCAATATCTGAGAACTGCAAAGTGTGGAGCAGTGTTGGCCACCAGCAGATGGCTAAGTTTTTGCTGTCCATGGAATTCAATTTGCAGTTTTCTGCCACCCTATTGAAATAAGGAAGGTTCTCATTAGTAAAGAGACACAGTAACTTGTGAAATTCATTCTCATATTCATTGAACTTGTGAAATTCATTCTAATATTCATTGTGAGTACTGAAGAAAATGCATGTGGAGCAAGTATGGGATGTGTCAACATGAATTATCTAACAAGAAAGAATAAATTACACTTCAAGAATATAAAACCCTAAAAAGTTACTAGACATTTCAGACATTTTAAATGACTGACTCATAGCACATGGTAAACAACACAATGAACCTTAAACACAATAAACCTCTTTCTTCATTAATTCAAGGGTAATTCATCCATTCCAGATGAGTTTTCACAATAATTTTCTTCAAAGTTCTTAACACAATACATTAAAACTTCCACAAGTCAGCTTTTTGTCAGAATTTCACATACATTTTATCTATCTATATACCAGACCAGCAATCCCACAAGAGCTGGCCCAGGCAAAGTACCACACATACTCTCACACACTCTTAGTCCTGTTGGCCCCTGGTAGAAAGGGATAGTCTCATAGACAACTCTTCTACACTCTAAAGTTGACAAAAAAAGTGCAAATTGCCATTTCTGCAAAGTTTTTGTGAGTCTGCACCATGTAAATCAAACCAAGTCAAGCTGGACCAAATTTGGCATTAACAATTACACTATAAAACTTCTGAAAGGCAACTTATATGGGATCCCATATAAGTTGGCAAGACATCAAAATATTCAAATAACAAATAAAAATGTAGCTCAACCTACAACTTTCACGCAGGTTAGGCAAAAAGTTGCAAATTGGGCTACTTATAAGAATTCTATACTCTACCCTGCATTTTCTTTGGGTTGACAAGATCAAAATTTGGTTCCTTATGTAAAAGGACCAAGTATTATGTTAACAGAAAGGGTGCTGTTGGTGAAAGACTGCTTTTTTGTGACTTTTATTACAAAAGTCTAGCTACCCTGGGCCTCACTTGCCCCAGCAGCCATGCACATCAAACAGCACCCACAGACGAGCTTGGTCTACTTACAACAGTTTGGTTCAAGGGAAAGAGAGGATTGATAACATGGTAAGGGAAGAGATGAAGACTAGAGGAGGCTAGTGGATAAATGACAAAAATTATACAGAAAAGTTATGAGCTCATTACTGAAGACACTAACATTGAAACAACAAAAGAAATCATATATATATATATATATATATATATATATATATATATATATATATATATATATATATATATATATATATATATATATATATATATATATATATATATATAATTTTTTATTTATTTTTAAGAAAAGAGAGAAAAGTAAGAGGAAAATTAAGTAATACTGAAGAGAAATAAGTGACCAGAAACCATAAACAAGATTGCATCAGGGAGGTGCCTTTGCAAAAACTAAGCCTCCCAATCTCTAACCAGAATCAGATCCAGCAGCCCTTCTTAGTATCCTGTCTTCACAACAAGATGCAAGGTTAGGCTTTAAAGGAAGGGGATGAAACTTAAGACCCTGAACCTGCAGGAGGGTTTCCCAAGGATTTTAGTGATATTTGACATAAATCAGAATTTTGGTATATTAGCAAACGCTGAGCCCCTATTATGCTGACTTATGGAGGTTCTACTATAATACACAGCTTATGCCATGATGCTAAAGTTCTTGTTGAAGGTCAGGTGGTTTATTTTTTTGTAGTAGTATCTCACTTACGTAATTTTGTTTATGGTTTCTTTTTGTGGTCTCTCAAGTGTCACAATTTTCCTTGTTCTTTTTCTCTTTTTCCAAAAAGCCCATAGTATTACTTTTGTTGTCCCATGTTACTGTTGTCAAAAAAGGAACTCACTAATAATGTGATCTTTATTTTCTATATACTACCTTTGTAGTTATCTCCCATGGCCTTCATCTTTTCCTTTAACTTGTTATCAGTTCAACATTCCATGTCCAAGAGAATGGAATGATAACAAAGTAAGAGAAAATATGAAAACCAGAGGGAACAAGTGGATAAATTAAAATAAAGATTGATTATTGGTGAGCTCCTTTTTGACAACAGCAACACTAAAACACCAAAAGAAATAGTATGCAGTTCTTGAAAGAAAAGAGAGAGAGTAAAAGGAATATTGTGATATTTGAAAGAAACAAGACATATAAGACTGCAAAAAGAAATTGTAGAAACTGTAAACATGACAGCATAAAGGAGGCCCCTCCCAGCTTTAAACTAGAACTAGAATGAGCAGCCCTTCACAATGAGATGCAAAGGAAACCTCTTGATGGAGGAAGAGGATGAAATTAAGGAGTATGAGACTACATGAGGGGTTTCAAAGGATTTCTTGTGATATTTTATGTAGGTTGGAGTTTCAATAAGTTAGCAAATGCTGAGCCCCTATTATACTGTTTTATTGCATTTATAACAAACCAATACTCTATCTTACCTGACAAAGTGTTGGAACAGGAATTTCAGGACTTCAAAGTTGACACGCGGCAAACCAGTAAGCATTTCCTTTAATCTCAGTAACCTTAAACTCCTGTCTCCAATGCCTGCAAAGATGACAAAGACATATCTTACATTCTAAAGAAACAATATATCTCTACCTTCCAACAGATGGAAATATAAATATGAACACATACAGATGATAAACAGGGCAGATTTGTCTCAGATCTCATACAACTAGATAAATTTAAACAGAGACAGACAGACAGACAGACAGACAGACAGACAGACAGACACACACACACACACACAAACACACACACACACACACACACACACTGAAAGTAAAGTAATGCCTCCAATATATGTCCTAATTCATGCATGGCATGTCTGGATGTTGCATTTATCCAGATATTGCATGTCTGATTGATTCTTGTCATATACTGGGCATCAGTATGGAAAACAGTATTGTATAGTATTACATACGTATGCAACCAAATCCAAGAGACTTTTCTTCCATGACATTTCTATCAAAAACACTTATTTGTGGAGATTTTATTGCCTTTCTCCCTCTTTGTCCTACATCTGCCATAATACATGTATTGGTGTTTTCATGGTGATTTATGTGTTTTTTGAACATGCATGTGTTGGGTGAAGCCTCTTGAAGTAGGAAAAGAATGTTAAATATGTTCAGTTCATGTGATATGTTATAAAAAATCATTCTTAGCCATGAAACCAAGCATGTGCTTCACAGTAAGAGGAAACAGGTGACAGACTGGCAAAGACATGAACACAACCAAGGGTCAGTGGGAATGGAAGAGTTGTGGTTGTGTAAGGGTGTTGAACAACAACAGCTGAAAGAAAGGCCAGTGTCATGGTATGTGACAGTGCCTTTGTGGTAGCCACATTGCAAAACACACATACACACAGACACACCAATGAATGAGAAGTGTATCACTAGTGCACTGCAGATGCATCCACGACATCTGGATATTGACAAGTCTGGTTACACAATGTCAGGATACTGCAGGGATTTTGCAAGAGATGCACACAGGAAATTTATCACAATTTTTTTTCCTTATGTGTCATGAAGGCAGGCCAAGGGCAAAAGCTTGCCACTCCTTAAAAGTAGTGGAATCAAAATTAGAGGCCAATTTAGTTTTTGAGGTGTCTTGATACTCCTCTTTTGAAACAATTCAAGTTGTAGGCAGGAGAAAATATAGAAACAGAGAGAATTCTGGAGCTCCTCAGTAAAATTAATGAAATATTGGCTAACTCTTGCATTAGTAGATTAAACAGAATAGTTCTGAAAGTAAGTAGAAAGCCATGAACTGAGGATACCCACAAAAAATATGTGGAATGTATGAGGGCTGTGGTTGGGTTTGGTGTCACTGGAATCATGTCACTGTTGCAGTGGAAGCATCAGAAAGAGAGGATGGTGAGTTGAGCTTCTGAATATACATTTTTTCTTTTTCATTATTCATTGTGATGCCAACCATTCATGGTGCAAAATGGGGCCTAAGAGTCTTATTGAGAGAGAAAAAATATAAATTCTTGCTCTAAAACATGCAAATATGATTTTCAGAAACCTGTCATTGTAAACTGTAACTCCTTTCTGCAAGACAATGTACCACATCTTGAGGTTAAGAAGTTCATGTCATGCATGTCTGACAACCAGGTAGAATATCTTTGTGTGGCCTGGAAATTTCCCAGACTTTAAAACTGTAAGTTATAAAGTCTCAAATGAACTTCAAATTTCATGAAAAGAACATCTCTTCAAGTCCTTGTCTTGCTGCAGTTATTTAAGACATGTAGGTGCATGTAAATGATGATGATTACCACAGAAAACTTGCTGAAATGATGCCTCAATATATTCAAACTGTTATGAAGGCATAACCACTGAAAACACTACTATAAGAATTTTTCCATCCTATTTCATATATTTTTTGTGGATAATGAACAAGTTTTCTGAGCTAATAGCTTACAAGCACATTTACATAAATCACTGAGTTAATTCAACCTCAGATGTGACCAGACTTTCTAAAAAAAAACTTGTGTGTAAAACAGTCAATTGCTTAAACCATGTTAACTGTTATTGGCCATATGGTAAGAAGATCAAAATATGCATGATGTAATGAAAGCTAATTTCCAACCATAGAATGAATCTCCTATTTAAACAGTCAAGAAAAACTGCATGGTCCTCAGCCTGCATTTTCTAGAGCTCCCATGTGTCACCCTTGCTTTCCTTTCCCAGGCTGTACGACTGAATATATCAAGTCTTGCTCACTGGCAATGGTGGTGAGTTCCATCAACTGGCTCTGAGGCAGCAGAGGTGGCAGTTGTTTAAGGTAGTCTTTCAAGGCAGTAGCTGCTGCATTGACAGGAATGTCAAGTTCGGCAAAGTTAACATTACCATCTGAGGGGAGGGAAGAAGGATGTTAATAAATCATATGAAGAAAAGAAATTGGTTACATTAAAAAAAAAAGAAAAAAAAAAAATTTAACTACAAATGACTCACAGCACTGCTAGATATTTCTCTTATATATAGTACATTCACAGGATAAAATGTAGTTCAAGAATTAAAGAGTTTATTAAATTCAGCAACCATAGATTATTCAACAGACAAGAGGACAATGTTAGAAGTAGCTGCCCTTTGCTACCTCACCTTCTTTGAACTTGGTGGTGAGCTGTTCTACATGCACCTTGTTGCCAGGCACTCTATAAATTCCTTCAGAGTCCAGGCCTTCCAATTCAATGAAGTAGACACATTTTTCCAGGAACAATGGCACAGATCGCTCAGGACTTTGCACAAAATCTTCCAGGGTTGGCTGAGGAGGGCCTTTAGCTGCACTCTTTGTTGATCCTTTAGAGGCCTTCTTCTTTTCCCTCTCCTGAAAAAAAAAAAAAAGGAATAAACTAAGCTAAACTGGACTAAAATAGACATATAAGCAAACAAATGAATAAATAAATAAATACAATAAATCCTCGCTACATTGGGGCAATTGCAGGGAACCAATCTGATATATATGATAATCTGGATTAACTGATTGCTAAAAAGACATATGGCTACACCACACCCAAACTCACCAAAAGTTTTGACAGAAAAACTATATCATAGTATTACTAAACATTAAAGAGAGGGTTATGTAAGGAAATAATGGTGCCCACTGTGCTGTATGATGCTGAAACATGGAACATGGGAATGTCAGAGAAGAAGAGGTTACATGTAATGGAAGGGAAGTGTTCGGAGAATATGTGACATAACATGGAGGGAAAGAATAAGGAAGTAAAAACATCAGGTATTTTGAGGGTGTTGGCTGGATTGACAGTAGTGTGTGTGTGTGTTAAGATGGTTTGGGCATGTGGAGAGAATGGAAGACAGAAAACTAGTAAAAAGAATACTGTGGTCAAGATTTGTGCAGTGAAAGGTCAAAAAAGAAGGATTTGCTTGGAGTGAATAAACTGTGTAAAGAAAGCACTTAATAAAAGGAGTGACTGTGCAATAGTGTAAGATAAAAATGAATGGAGAGCAACAGTGATGAATGCATGAAAATGAAGTGATCTTGTTGACTTTAGGGAGGGAGAGTGGGCAAGTGTACACTTGGTGGGGTTCATTGGTGTATGGACCCAGTTAAGGTACAGGGTGCTCCATGGTAATTACCCTGCATTTGCTGTGGTCTCAGGACTGGAGAAGGTACAGGATAGGGAACAGTCTCATTATAAAAGAGGCAGGGATGAACCTATGTGTATGCTGTTGGGTCTTGTTATTGATGTATTTACCTGTATGTATTGTACAGGTTCCGAACAGAAACTCATTTGTCCTGTCTCCACATCTGCAATTATCCAATTTTTCTTTTATTTGCTCACACTAACAGCTGAAACCACCTCCTCACTTAAACTATTCCAAAGATCAATCCTTTGATATGGGAAACTATATTTCTTGATGTCATTGAGATATTTACTTTTCTTAATCTTTTTATATGTCCTCTCATACTTCCTGTTCCTTCATCCATATGCATCTCCAAAACTTGTGTGTCTAACTTTTCCATATGGTTTATTAATTTGTATATTGTTATTCAGTCACCCCTTTCTCTTTTCCAATGTTATTAATCTCATTTCTTCCAGTTGCTCTACTTAAGTCTTTTCCTTCAATTCTGGCACCATCTTTGTTGCTGTCCTCTCTATTCTTTCCAATTTCCTTATATTCTTCTTCCTTTGTGTAGACTATATGACTGCAGTGTGCTCCAACTTGGGGAGTATCATGGTTGTAATTATCATTTTCATCATATCCATGCCCATGTAGGTAAACATCCTATATGTGGAGCCAAAAAAATCCCACTTACATGTTTCCCTGGCAACAGTGTCTCTTGAATAATCACCCCCAAATCCTTTTCTTTATTACTTTTCATTATTATATCTTCACCCATTTTATAGTTCCATGTAGGTCTCCTTGTACTTTTTTCCTATCTCCATCACATGACATTTCTTAGGATTAAATTCAAGTTTCCACTTTAGGCTCTGAGCATAAATTTCATCCAAATCTCTCTGAAGCTCCTTACAATCCTTCTGGCTCTTTATAACTCAGCAACTTTGCATCATCAGTAAAAATGTTAATCCTTTCTGTATATCATTTATGTAAAATCTGAAACATAATCAGATCTAACACAGACCCTTGTGGTACTCCACTTGTTACCTCACTCCAGCTTGAAGTATTATCTTTGATTATCCTCATTTGTCTGTCCTTCAAATAGTCTTGCATCCAACTTAATATTTTGTCTTTTAATCCTCCTAGATTTACCATTTTCCACAGTAGGTTCATGTGTGGAACTCTGTCAAATGCTTTTTATATATCCAGATATACAGTATCTACCCATCCACCTCTTTTTTGCACCATATCTATCACTCTAGTATAAAAGATCAGCAGATTTGTACCACATGATCTTTCTGTCTAAAACCAAATTGTTTATCTGTAATTGCCTAATTTTCTTCTAAGTACTGCAACCATCTGTTTTTATTACAATTTCACAGAGTTTACTCATGATGCTAGTTAATGATACTGGCCTGTAATTTAGTGGCTCCATTTTATCACCTCCTTTATAGACAGGCATTATATTAGCTCTTTCCTATTCTTTAGGCATTCTTCCTTTTTTCAATGAACTATTTACCACATTCCAGATTGGATCCACCAGTTGGTTTCTACATTCTGTCAATAGTCACCCTGACACACCATCTGGTCCCACTGCTTTTCTAACATCTAAGTTACTCAACAGCTTGAAGATTTCATATTTTTCCACCTTAATTTCATTTGACATTCCACCTGTAGGCGCTAGGTGCCCAGACTCCTGGGGGTGTAGTACAGTGTTGCCACCAGGGAGCAACAGGGATAAGAGTGGGAATGATGTGTGTGTGTGTGTGTGTGTGTGTGTGTGTGTGTGTGTGTGTGTGTGTGTGTGTGTGTGTGTGTGTGTGTGTGTGTGTGTGTGTGTGTGTGTGTGTGTGTGTGTGTGTGTATGGTGGTTAGTCTGGATCAACCCATGTGGATTACCAGTCTGATATACAGATAGAATATTAAATAATACTTTGCAATGCACATTAAAACATGTATGTATGTATGTCCATGCATACATATTCAGGTCACTTAATCCATGGGTTTGGTTCCACTAATGGCCTGTGTTAGACATGATTCCTGTTAATTATAATGAGAATAATGTCAACCATCCTGGCTGAAATAGGTTCCCTAAAATTAAAATATTTCCAAACTACCTATAATGTAAAAAAAATAAAAAAATAAATAAAAATAAAATAAAATATAATATATATAATATATATATATATATATATATATATATATATATATATATATATATATATATATATATATATATATATATATATATATATTAAAATATAAAAAAGTTAATGAATACCAGCTGATGAATGCTCACTCTTGATACCACCACATAACACTTGCATATGTTTTATGTCCCTGACTAAATCACTTCCTCATTAACTTTAGATACTTGTGGACATCATTAAAGAATAATGCTAACCTTGGTTTACTAATACAGTACAAAAATAGTCAGTAAAAATCATGGCAAGCCACTGTTTATTCATGCACCTGATGAACATTCACTGTTGATATCACCACATATCTTCCCCAGCTGGTGTTCACATATCACTATGTTTCTTGTCTGCAAAAAGCTATCATTAAATCCAAATGATAAATAGTTTTCTAAAGGTGAAAGCAGGATGCTCCCACTGCTACAGGTTGTAAAGCACCCTCATCCCTCACAACCCAACTTGACCTCAAGCCGAAGATGGATGTGTACTAACACATAACCTACACATTCATTATCCTTTGTTTCTCCTCCCCTCCTTATTTGTGTACAATATAATAAGAAATATGCATAATTCTTGCCCCATAATGCACACAAAGTCCTATCACATAAACATATTAAATATTTCAGTTCAAATTCTGGGTTGAAGAATAACACAGCAAAGGAAATCACATCATGTACCACATGAGACCTTAAGCAATTAATCCTCACCCTTTTCTTCTTCTCCCTTCCACATTTTTCTCTCACCATTATTTTTTATGATTATTCCACAGAATATTTCTTTCCTATTTTTCAGTGCTGGTGTTCAGTTCTTACACACATGCACACACACATGTGAACAGCAAGAGGGAAATCATGAAGAGTAGGGTTTAAATGTCAAGGACAGGTCCCTAATCTTCGTATCATCCTCTGCATTTGATGTATCAGTTTGGCACAGGCCTTTGAGTTACGCTATGGACTCTCTGACTTATTCATTCTTCATATATGCATTCATGTTTTTGCATTTAAAGATATATTCACATGACTTGCATTCCCTACAATATTATAATGTTTATTTACACTATCTTCAATACTACAAATTAAATAAAGTAATATATCCCTTAATCAATTAGTATCACAGTGGTGACTGCAGTGACCCAGGCTAGGTCAAAGCATCACGTGCTGACCTCTCTGGCCTTGTCACTCATCTGTTTCTCCTGCATAGTATTTCACCACTTACATTCATAATATATCAGTTAATTCTTACATCCAGTATTGGTAAATTTAATCAGTGATATTGAGGTACTCTGAGTGAAGCTATAAGGTGTTGTCAAATTACCTGTTTCACCAGCCACTGAGAAGAAATGCCTTTCCTCTTATCCTCACAAGAGGAGCAAGCTCCACCAAGTTATATGAAAAAGTAGATATCAAGATAGACACTGTGAACATAGCTTCTTTTTTTGTATGTCATAACTAATTACCAAACACACACACACACACACACACACACACACACACACACACACAAATTACCTTTTCCTTTTCTGCAGCTTTCTTCATCTTTTCTTCATCTTTGGCCCTCTTACGTTCTTCTTCCCTTTGTCGTGCTTCTTCTCGTGATCTTAATTTTTCTTGCTGCAGAAATAAAACATGGTTTACAAAACTATCAATCAATATGATTAACTATTTTACTGTACATTCAATGAACTGTTGTAATATTTATTTCCAGCTTGACAGACTGCATGATTCTAATTAACTTTTAATAAACATTAATGAACAGTTCAGTCATCTTATCATGTTACTGATATAAATTCAACATAAGCTATTATAAAAAGTTTCCCTCAAAAGGTTCTACCCAAGATAGGTAAATTGTTGCATATCCTTTCCTCAGACTTGTAATTGTACAGTTTCTTGTTTCTTTGACTTTATTTTTCTACATATTGCTACACACTGTTATTTTTATAATATGCTCTCTGTTTTCCTCACACACACACACATACAGTACTTTTCTTGCATCCATAACTAGTTCAAGGATAACTAATGCATGCTGACCAATGATTCTTCTGCATCATTTAATTTAGGATATTTTCAGCTGACTATATTCTCTATCTTTTAAACATGAAGTGGCCATGTGAATAGTTAGTTCACTGTGCACAGCCATAGATGGCGCTACAATTGTAGCATGGCACCGCTATTGTGCAAATTTTCCGGTGTCAAAATTGCTCCCAGAAGACACCTTTGAGCATGCATACTATAGTGAGAAGAGGACATCAAAATATCTACCAGGTATATTATATATCTTAAGTACATATTGTCGATATCTGCATGAAGTTATTTTGGCAAATCATTGTTGCTCTGTTGTCTGTAGAATATGTTAAGTTAGAAAAAGAGCAAGAAAACAAGAGTAATGAGTGATAAAAGAGCACCAAAACCTACTCTAAGTGTGAGTGTGGAAGTCCAACCACAGAGTTTTATAATGGATTTTACATATTATCAACACATGTATGGATATTGACAAAATACTAGTGCTTTGTCTGTGGAATATATTCGGAAGAAATGGAGCAAGTAAACTTAGCAGCAATTTCATCTGTTGGAGTGATTTCACACCACAATGCCACTCTATTAACCCCTTAAAGGCAGGAACATTGCTGTAAGTCTCTTCTCCCCATATAGCAATGGTTTGACATTTTCATGGAAATTGCTTTATTTCCATTATTAATTTCACAACTTTGAGTTAATTGCTTTAAATTTAAAAGCATCAACTTTATCCATCCTTCCTCTTTACTGTCACAAACCTCAAGTGCCTAGATCATGTATTTTTGTGGTGATGTGATCAAGCAGAGTAACACTCTTTCCACAGCAGACCTGTTTTCAGAATGCTGTATAATATTAACATGGTGATGCAGTGGTCAGCATGCCTGATTCATAACCAGGTCCCAAGTTCAACTCCCAAGCCAGACCTGGAGTCTTTGGGCAGATTCTTTTGTTGTATAGCCCCTGTTCACCTAGTAGTGAATAGGTACCTGGTGTAAGCTGGGAGTTGTGACCTGCTGTTGAAATAAACTCCTGAAAAAACACAGAGGGTGGCCTGATCATCCTGGGCCTGGTCTTCCAGACTGTCAGTGCCAAATGGTAGCCAAAGTGTCATAGTGTACGATACTTTATGTAGGGTTAATGACCAGTTAATATATATTATGTAAGTTAATATATAATATGTAGATTTTCAGTTGACAAGGATCCCAAATAAATAAACCATAAATTACCATTATTATTGCTTATTAATATCATTATTCCTCCCTGTGCTTCTCAATGATAACCCATACTTCACCATATTTTCATGTTGATCACCAAATTTGTGGCTCACATGGCCTCCCTTAAATTTTTGTACACATAAAGGAAATAATACTGTTACATGAAACATTGAAGACATTGGCCATGGAAAGTCTGGAAAGGACTCCAAGGTTTTTAATGATATTTGATACAAATCAGAATTTCTCTAAGTCAGCAAAGAATGAGGACCTTTTATGCTTGCTGACTTAAAATCATTATAATGTAATTCTTTTATTAGTTTATGTGTGACATGACTGGCCTGTTTTGACTTTCCTCTGAGAGCAAAATACATTTTTCATTCCATATTCTTATTTATTCTAGTCCAACATTAGACTATGACTATTTAGACATGCAATGCTTTTCCTTTGCATGGAATAATACACCACCATCAATCAACAACACTTTCCTTTATTTTATTGTATTAGCATCCTTATGAATTTAAAGGGTACTTGAAAGTAGAGAATGTACTGAAATAATGCCAAATTGGAAAATCAAACTAATATTCTAAAAAAATACCTTGCGGCGGGCAGTCTTGTCTGTGTCCTTCCGTGTGGGGGCTCCAGGTGGCAAAATGGGTGATTGTTGGTCACGTGGGGAAGACACCTCAAGACTTGAGTCATCTTCTGGAATCACTCTGTATGCATGGTCCCCTTCAAGTTTTCCTGGAGCAACTGTATGGGAAGGAATTAAGTGTTACAGGGTGCTTCAAAATATGAGAGAAACACTGGGAGTGAATGACACATGTAGCTGATACAAATTACACATTCACTTAAGGAAGTGTGCATGAAATATAAAATAACTTAATGGGACGAGTCTGCTTCTGATTTTCACTCTCTACATCTTTGTTAAACACAAGCTGAATATTACTAGTAAAATCAAACAAGAACACAGTACATGCACACTCCTCAGTGCTGTGAATGAATGCCCATTTGAGAGATCTGGGAAACTCCAGGCACTAACACAACTGCCCAGATCATGTGCACATGCATTACTACATTGGTAGCTACACCAGTGACCAATCTCATCAATATCCTGACATTCATACAAAAACAAAAGAAAATGGCATAATTATAATATGAAGAATGATTTCAATAATTTAACTGAAACCTTAGGAAACTTTGGTTTCTCCTGTAAACTGTGAGTGAAAGAGAGAAAAGAAACTTTGGAAGAGAGAGAGAGAGAGAGAGAGAGAGAGAGAGAGAGAGAGAGAGAGAGAGAGAGAGAGAGAGAGAGAGAGAGAGAGAGAGAGAGAGAGAGAGAGAGAGAGAGAGAGAGAGAGAGAGAGAGACCTGTAGCACAAGAAGAAAGTGCACCCACAGTAAATCAATAAATATGATGGAACATAATATAAAATTAATTGAATCATAACTTCACTCAGTTCAAGTAAAGATGTGAATACTTTTCCCCATGAGTTTCAGTTCCCAATGTAATAATGTCCCTGGTTTGCTGAAAGCTCACAGTACAATGATGCAAATACAAAATTAATTACTCTTTTCAAGGTTACTCTTTTCAAGGTATGTATCCTTTGAAAGTTGTGAGCTTACTGAATACACAGTTAGTAGCTAAATATTAAATTTCATGCAGTTTTAGTCTCCTTGATTACAATGAATGCATGATGATAGCATACAATGTTTTACCAAAGAATGAACAAATGTGTATTAATCTCAATGCCCACATTAAATAACAAAACAAAATAATGTTGAGGGGACAAAGAAAAACAAGAGACTAAACTAAATATAACTTCAGTTGGAGAGAAGCAAAAGTTAGTATAAATTTTTTAAATGTCAACAGGCGCCCACTAAAGGAAAAATCCTACATCCCATACACAATGCATAATCAAGTTAATCATGGAAAGCTACAATGAAGTATGTAGTCAATAAGACTTGTATTATTGGGATTATTTTTTAACCTGCCACAAGATTGTAGCAGAAATTAACTGTACTTTGGTACAAAATTTCTGAAGGGAAAATTATTTGTTTCACTATGGTGTCAGTAGTCACATTTGTCATCTGCAGGTTGCAAGTAGTCAATCCAACAACAGCAACTAAGTATCATTAAATACTCATGTTTTAAAAAAATAATGTATGAGATTCACTATTCAATTAACCTTCTATTTCTAGAAATACATGAGATATTTTAAAGTTTTAAGTTTGTGAACAATTTCGAATATATTTTAGTGTTTCATCATTTATACATTCACAAAGACACAGACGCTTTCATCATGTGCCATATCTCAAGACAATACTTGGCAGATGAAAATCCTACACATATTTCAGTAGATTTATATAAGGTAGATACCATATTTCTTTGTCATGTTGAAATCCACAAATGCTTGCACCAACAAATATAAGTAAATAAGGTAAACTTAAAAAAGTAAATAAACAAATATATAAACAAATCACCATATTGAACAATATGCAACATTCCAAGTCAGCAGAATCAGATATAGATAGTTGTCAACAAAGCCTCTGCTCCACACCTGAATAGAAGCATTCATCATCATATTGATTTGGCAGCATGACAGCCTCTTACTTTCCAAACCTTCTCTTCTCAGCCATGGCAGGCAGAGAAAGGCTTGGGAGGCAAGAACACATATATAGAACCAATGCACACTGCCATATATATGAGCTAATGGAGAGGAATGTAATTTTTTTTTCCAAGGCATTGTCATATGAGAAGTCAAGGAAGAAAACTACAAATAAAATGAAAACCACAGCATCAGTAACATGTCATAAGCATTAAACAGCTTTGAAGAAGACCAAAGCTTTTTTGTCCCACATTTTCTTCTCCTTTATAGAAGGTATACTACAAGGGTGAAGGCACTACCATCCTTCTAGGTCTGACATGACTAATACTTAATGTGCAAGTATACTAAAAGAACAACAACTTTACAAACTGGATATAAAGGTTAAAATACACTACAACTAAAATGTTATGTATCTTTTTAATCAAACACAAAATAAAAGATAATAAGAGACAAGGTTTCATATAGTTGGTATTCGGAAGTGATTCCTTCCACAAAACAATGAGTATAATGCTACTTTGAGAATGTAAAATACATCAACTGAACAACCAGTAGGTAGTGGGGTGTCCAGGTAATACTGTCAGAAGAAGCAGAAGCAAGCAAACACGTAGGATGAAGGTAACATGCACTGGAGAAAATTTCATACCAACCTTGAGGCTTAATTATCTATGAAGAGACTGTCCTGGAGTGTGGTATAACTAATTAGTCAACAAATTTAGTTGACAATAAGTTATGTACAACTAAAGGATCCAACATTTTCAAAACATTGAAAAAAAAGAATAAATAAATAAATAAATGAATAAATAAAATAAATAAAATAAAAAAAATAGTTTAAAAGTAGGAATTGAGTGAAAGCTAAGTGAAAGATTAGGTATACATATCACCCATCCATTTATGATATGCAAGCATTTGTGAAGAAAGCTGGTTTCCAATGAGTGGAAAGGATATTTATGTTTTACAGTTTGGGGTGCTCTATTTTCACAAATAATTTTATATCCAAAATTTTCATTTAGTGACATCAAATCAGAAAATGGTGAGTGCAATGACCTGAACAAAGTTTATATGTAATACAGATATGACTGGTTAGTAAGTTGTCTTCACACTGTAAAATTCTTGGCTTCATATGGGTTAAGTTTGAGTCTTGGCCCAAGGGAACAACTAATGCTCAGTCAATATAATATGATTGCATATTCATCCTTATAAGAAAATTGTTCATTAATGAGAACATTGAGTAGGCAAAAAAATAACTGATAACTTGGATAATGCTACAAATAAGACATAAAATAGAAAAAAGCTGACAAAGCCAAAAAACATTAAAGCACAAAGGCTGTGAGTTTGTGTTGAGTTTCAGGAATGTAGTAACACTAAATAACTGAAAATAAACTTATGAATGAAGACTGATAGAAAATGAGATGCTTCAAGAATAACTGCTGAGTTTTTAAGATCCAGGAATGGTGCTATGCAAGGAATTTATGATGAGGGGAAAAAATAAACCAAATCTAAGCCTCACATCACAGAAAGGTGTCTGAGTGTAGGTTTGAGTGATACTGACAATTAAATACTTATGTAACATTGAAGAACTGCCATTAAGAGCAAACCATGCGGGATGAGAATTTTACATATATGTGAGCATTCGGGATATTCATGAATGATGTATAAGCAAGAATTTTGATAAACAAGACAAAGATGTGATATCAATATGGGCTTGTAGTAAACTAAAGATGCTTACCAAATTATAGCAAATAACAATTGTCAGTTTTTTACTGTTTTCAGTCTTGTGCATGATTCACTGATACCATTTGTTCATTACATTTTATAAATGTTTATTTTCAAGATGCATTCTGCAATTTGGGAAGTCTGTTAATTCTTAGTTAATTTGGTGTTGTGTGTGTGTGTGTGTGTGTGTGTGTGTGTGTGTGTGTGTGTGTATGCACACACACACATCAGCATATCATTGTTTAACCTCCTCCAAACAACAGGATCCGAACATTCATATAAGTGAGGAAAACTACAGCCTCACAGATAACTTTAATTAGATCCTGGTAAAACCTTGTAACACACACTCAAATGTAATAATAGGCAAAAGAATTATAAGAAAGATAAATCATGTTAGTGTTATGACTTGCTTGTAACCACAGAAACAAAACACTGTAATGTTCTGAAAGACAGAATAAACACCATAAAAGACACAAAATGCTGAGTGATATTGCAGGATGTGATGGAGAGGGAAGAGGTAAGACAGATGTATATGGTTTGCCTGTTGCTTTTATTATGTAAGTGATAACTATATATATATATATATATATATATATATATATATATATATATATATATATATATATATATATATATATATATATATATATATATATATATATATATATATATATATATATATATATATATATATATATATATATATATATATATATATATATATATATATATATATATATAATGTCGTGAAATCCTATTATTTTATCCTTCAAAGCAGCAAATATTAAGCAGGTAATGTGTGTGTGGGGATGGGGAAATATGTGTATGAATGCAAGTGTCACTTAACTGCCTTTGAAATTCTCTCTCTCTCTCTCTCTCTCTCTCTCTCTCTCTCTCTCTCTCTCTCTCTCTCTCTACATATATATATATATATATATATATATATATATATATATATATATATATATATATATATATATATATATATATATATATATATATATATACATATATATATATAATCAGGCCAGCATTCAAACACTGGATGGCCCCAACAAGGCACTACACACACACACACACACACACACACACACACACATCATTCACCCTCTTCACCTGCTTGGTCATTGGCAAAGTTGGACAGTCTCATGACCTATTGTGCTACACCCCAGGAGTCTGGGCACAGCACAGCTGGCCACACACACATTCATAGCAAGGCCTGACAGCATACACTGGTTCACCTGTGCCCCTTCATAATGAGACTGTTCCCTACCCAACACCTACTCCAATTTTGAGACTGCAACAGATGCAGGATACTTCCAATGGAGCACCCAAACTAGATCCATATGCCAATGGACCCCACCAAGTGCATCCACACTCCCTTCCCAGGGGGTTGACAGGATCAAGTCATTTTCATTTGTTCACTAGTGTTGCTCTCCATTCACCTTTATCACACACAACTGCTCTTTACTTGCTGCTCAATCACTTCTCTCAGATTCAGTGCACTCTTCACACAGTTCATCTTTTAACCTTTTACTGAAAAAATCTGACCATATTATTCTCTTTACTAGTTTACTGTCCTCTATTCTCTCTGTGCCCAAACCATCTTAACACACAGTGATTTGGCCAAACACCAGTTCACCTTACCTCCTCATTTCTTATTCTATCCATCCATAAACACTTTGTTTCTATTACATTTAACTGTTTCTTCTCTGCTACTCCAATGTTCCATGATTTAGTACCACACAGCATACAATGGGCACCACAATTCCCTCATATAACCCTCTCTTTCTATTCATACTCAGTGTCCTTTGTTTAAAGATCTTTCTCAGTCTACCAAGTACTTTTCCTGTTTCTTTCACCCTACACTACACCTCTGTTTCAACCCTCCTGTCCACTGTAAATATAGATTCCAAATACTTGAGCAAATACACCAGTTCTGGTTGTTCTCCATTCAATCTTACATCCATCTTTTCACCAGTGAACTCTCTTGAGCATTTCATTACCTTTCTTTTACCAACATTCACTTTCAGCTTTTTTCTTCTACAACTATGCCCAAGCTCCTCTATCAGTCTTTTCATCTTCTTCTGAGTCAGCCACCAGAGCTGTATCTTCAGCAAATAGCACCTGACTTAGACCCCATAACCATTCTTCCCCAATGATCAAACTCAGGCCACTGTCTAAAACCCTCATATTTACTTCCTTTACCACACCAACCATACACAAGATTAACATCACAGTGACATTACACAACCCTGATGCGAACCTGCTCTGACTGGGAAAAACTCACTCACCCCATCACCAACTCTCACACATGCCATGCTATTTACAGAGAAACTTCACTTATTTCAACAAACTGCCTCCAAATTTCATATACTTTTATATACTTTTTTCCTGTCAATTCTATCATACCCTTTCTCCAAGTCCATGAATGCCAAAAAAGACTTCCTTTCCTTTTACCAAAAAACTTTTTATACAACTGCTTACTGCAAAGATCTTACCATGAATTAAAACAACACTATATTTCCTGTGCATAATAAAAGGTGCTTTCAAGGGAGTGCGATTTCCCTTCTCAATGTTTTCATTATAATGAAGAAACTTGGTGGTGGAGAAATGCATATTAAGAAAAGAATAAATAACAATACATGTACATGTTATTGGAATTTTAAAGATTTTAATAGCTAAAATTCACAAATGAATATTATGAATATATTCAACTCTAACAATAGTGGTGTGTGTGTGTGTGTGTGTGTGTGTGTGTTTGCGTGCATTTACTTAGCTGCCCAACAGGATGGGGTAGAATTGTTAGACATCTACATTAATATACCTTTTCTTTCAACTGGTGCATACTCCTTAGTAATATTACCTTCTCATTTAATTTATTCTAATCTTACATTTTTTTTATGGAATAAGCAATTTTCTTTATACTACTCAGAGATTTTCCTTTCCTCGCTTTTATTTTATTTCTTTATTTCTTCATTATTACTAATTAATTCATTTATTTATTATTTATTTATTTTTTTTGGTGTGTGTGGTAAAAATTTGCTATATGTGAGTGAAGCATGCTGTGACATTACATTACATTAGCTTTACCAAAAGATATAAAGCTACAAAACATTCAGTTGCATTAACATGCAAAAGCATGTTAATGTCAAGCTTCTATACTACTGAACACTGTTGCTTCACTTGATGCAATACCTAATACATGCTGAACAAGGGCTGCATTTAAGCATACTGCATTTCATGACTAGTTGATTATCATGAGCAGGTTCCACTGATAGTTTGGAATCACTAATGCATTTTCAGTTTCAACTTGGCAACAGTTTTGAGTGGAAATCTTATGCAAGTAACAATATAATGAATAGTTCCATGTCTGAACATAAATTCATCTACATATTATATAAATATTCCTGAGATTCTCTATGGTTGCATTATGAAACATTTATTTTTTTTTATAAAACACAATCCAATATCACATGAATAAGAATTAAACATAACATACTTGAATATGGCTGAAAATTTTATTTATGCAGTCTTTGTTTTAACAGTCATCATATGATAACTCCTTTTGCTTCCCTAAGAGATTTGCCAATACACATAACAACTATCTATGCTCAGGAAGTCAATAACTTATCTGACCATTAATTATTATTTCAATAACTTTTTTATTTTCCTCATCTTTAAATAATCCAAATAAATTAATATTTCTGCTTTAATTCAATATTACTTTTCATCAAAGACTGAGAATTACATTAGTGTTCATGTGAGCTACCATCCAACTACTTCAGTACTACAATGTTTGGACTCATCTATCAATTCAATTGCAACATTAAATCAAATGTGTTGTTATCTACAGGTACTTTTGTGTTACATGAAAATCTGAAGTGGTGATGAGAAAATTCTGATAAGGAATAGGAAAGAAAGAAGAAAGAGACTAGAAAGCAGGCAGGCAGGACCAAGCATGACTTACATGAGGGGGAGAATAATTCGGTGTCTGGGGGAAGCTGGGCCACCAAAGGATACGAGAGAGGGTTGTGGTGGGGGGTAGCAGCCAGCCCCATGCGTGGATGGGAGGTGGGAGGGTGGGATGGGTTGTGTGTGGGGGGCAGGGGGGGCACCACAGGAGGTCGCACTGCCACGCCCTCCCTGCCTCCCATCTTCTTTTTAAATGAAATAGTGTGTTTCTGAGGTTTATATTTGGAGTGCGGGGCCGTCGGATCCTCTCGGTCAGTGGCCTCGGAATCATCTGAGGCAGACCCGCTCACCACTGAAATAGCAACAACAGTGCACCCTCAGTCACCTGGTCTGGGGGGCACCGCATACCAGGGCAGGAGGACAGCCTAATCCTCCTAAAGGTGGCCAAAATGCTGACTTTCTAAAACTTATCTCCCTTGATTCAAGTTTTTACTTTTGTTCTCACTTTTCACTAAACATCATCTCCCTTTCAAATAGGTGAAAATTACCTCTCAATTAAAATACCTGACATACTAATGGCTCAGTAAGTAAGTTCCATCACTAATAATTTTCAAGAGTACCCAAAAAATTCTGTATGCCTTCCAAAATCATACATTATGCAAAACTTGTTTTCATAAACTGTTAAGAAAAAATAAAGTTCCCATGCATTACAAATCTAAAATGACTGGTAGTTTCTTTTTAAGGAAGTACCTCTGTACTCATTTTTTCTAGTATAAACATAAGACTATATGAGTATATGGCTCAATTTTCATTATTAACTACCACAATATGAAACAACAATGAAATATGTGTGTGTGTGTGTGTGTGTGTGTGTGTGTGTGTGTGTGTGTGTGTGTGTGTGTGTGTGTGTTTCTCAGGTTGCAGGATAGGTTGACAGAATAGCAACAAAGGATGTGGTGTATTGTCTCAATGACAAAGGAATGCTCAAACTGTGAGCCCCTATATGTTATCCCTCTGTTTCTGAGTCATAGCATTCCATGTAAGAGTATCTCTTTAATGTTATCAATTCTGTATGATATAATGAATATGAGTTTACAAGGAAAGATATCTATCCATGCACACAGGCAAACCATAGCACCACATAACATGCCTCATGGACACAGCATGACTATGATGTAAATTAACAATGCTTGGCAGCATCACATATGTTAGGGCTGGGAAGGATGTGTTAGGAACTTAGGACACAGCATACATAAAGCATCACACAGGATGCAATTCAATGCAATTCCCCAGACAAGCCACAAATACATGAAAAGATTGTCTTATTAAAATAAATGTAAAAATAAATAAATAAAAATCTACAAAACATTGTTTTAATACATAACACTATTGCTAGTTCTTAATTATAGTCTTTTCCATTTAGCTTTTCTAATGGTAGTTCTTAATGCCTAATACCAAAGTAATTTCTGCTGGATTAAGACAGTGTATGTGAAGACAGCATGAAAGCATTATTTGTTGCTTATTAACTACTCTTTCAAATGAAAATGACACCACAGCTGCTGATGAGACATTTTTATGAGAACATTATTTTCACCAAGCTAAAGCAAAAACAATTGGCAAGACTATCTAATAAGCTAGTCTTAATATAACTCACCTGAAGCATGTGAAGGCCTGAGAAGTGAGGCAGTATGTTCAGAGCATAGTTCCTGAAGTATGAAGTACTTGGCATGCAAGGGACTGGTAGACTTTCATTGCAGTGACACCACATTACAAATGACATGGCTAGTTTTTGAGCAATTTACTAAATTATTTACACATACAATGAAGACCAGTGAAAATACTTGTTTTAATAAAAAAAATAAAAAAAATAGTATCAGTTTATTGTGGTGTGAAATTAACATTATCATGCCCAGCACAAAAACTTGGCCATGAGTAAGCAGCAAGATGACCCTTAGATATAGCACTGAGTATGGCACTCTTTCCATTCCCAAAGCCAATACGAAGCACCTCAGACACTATGTTCTATGGGTCAGTATATATGTTGGTGTGGTGCCACAGAGGAAGAAAAAGAGTACAGTTGGACACAGGGCTACCTCTGGTACCTTTCTCATAGGGGTCGAGCAAAAGCCTCTCGTCCGAATAGCGAGTGCCAGGTCCTCCCTCGGCAACATAGAAGGAGGGGAGGGGGGGCACACGGGGAGCTGCAACGGGTATTGGAAGCCGCTTCTTTTTCATCCTCTTGGGTACGGCTTTGCGGTTGACTTTGTAGGAATCTGTGCTACGCCGCCGCTCAAGGGAACTCCACTCAGAGTCTGAGTCCGAGTACGCTACAAGTGATGTACCGAGAGTTAGCCCACGGACAAGAACCTCCCATACCCGTTACCTTACTCTATTGAATGAAAAGTCCAGACCAAGACACTTGTTCCACCTCTACTCTTAAAAGTGAAAATGGACTTAATGCTTCTAGTTGTGCCATATGACAACAGAAGTCAAGCAGATAAGTGCAAAACATTATATATTAGTAACTGATTACAATGTCTTGCTTCTTGCTTCTTGGGGTTCCTTTTGGTATGTAGTAAGTAGACTACATAAATAACAAAGCTCTACAACTTCTAATGTGAAAAATTGGTATGTGACCATCCCATGTTTTTACTGCAACATTTTTCAAATTTTTACGAGAATCTCCTTATAGAAAACACTTCAGTGAAGTGCTCTTCTGCCAAAATATTTCATGCAGCTTTCCAAGTTCATTGAATACCTTTCCTTAAGACTTCTACCTAATAATGAAGGTGCAACATGTTTTTATCATTCCAAATTATGTAAAATAAACTATTCTGAGGCAGTAGTGACAAGATTATTCCTTCATTTGTTTGTTCCTTTACTTATTCCTTTATGTACAAATGAAAATATCCATTCATTATGATTTTAGTTCTGGTTTTAGCATGCTTAACTTGAAAAAGCTGATCTGAAACATAAGCAATAATTTTTGTTTATGAAATTTTTTCTTTATTTATTTTATTTAAAAAATATTTTTTATTCATAAAAATTATCTTTACTTCAATTTTCAAATGAATGTAAAAAATACCAATGCCATAACTCCAGCCATAAGCTAACAAAATTGTATCTTTTCATCAACCACAAATTAATACATCCCCCAGTAAAACTTTAAGTCTCTATAAACAGCAATCCCTTTCTTAATAATGTATCAAGTTTTCCATAACATTTGAATTGGAACAGATAAAATTCTTTGTCCTTAAAGTTGACTAAATCAATGAGCAATAATTTATAGCTTAACAATGAAATTTCCAACACATTTCCATTTTCCTGGCACATCATAGTAAAATTTTTATAAGCTTTGAAAAGGATGTGTTCTCTGGAAGGATCCTCAATTTGAACTCTACATTCCTTAAATCTTAAAGTTCAAAAGATGAAATCAATAAAATTTAGGGTGACTGTGTTATTTCACATTTCATGCCTATTCCGTGCAAATTTTCATTTAATTTGTGGCACATTTAAAAAATTTGTATCTGATGAAAAGATTCTCCATTACTTGATTTTGAGTTCAATATAATATGCCTATAACTGTCAATTTGAGATGAGAAGCTGTCAGTTAATGATGACAAATTCTTAGATCCTAATTGGTATATTTTATGATTAAATACATAGCACAAAATTTGCATCATATGATTCCTTGGCACAATACTTGTTCAACTGCCATTTCACTCCTTCTCACAGTGTTGTCATGTATGCAGCACTATCACACCCAAAGAGCATTGGGAAAATCTTTAAAATGGCAGAATTCACAAAATCTGAGATCTTTTAGATTCTTCAAGGCATTTACTCATGTGAGTTACATTCCCACTCTAATATCTTTAATCACCATCCCCTCTTTCCTTTCACTCCTACAGAAGTCTTGATTTATTTCAAGAGATTATGGCCATCTGAGCATGAGATCTGAACCTGACTTCATGTTGCAAGATGTTAATGTATAGTATATACATCAATAATTAGAAACAAAAATTGCAAGAACTTTGACTTACTGTAGTTACATTACATAATAGCTTGCAAATAATTAAACTTTATTGTGACAACTTTGCATCATGGATAAAAAATACTCAGTAAGCAGTGCTTATGGTGACAAGCCAGCAAAAAGAGCTATGAATGTGGTGAATAAGTTAGGGTGCAACTCTTATCAATAGTGTAAGAATATGATCAACAATTTGTGCCAAAAACTAGAACTTACAAAGTATTAACCACTAAAACAGTAAGTCTGCACATGTGCTCAACCAATGTTGCCCATTTATCTCCTCTGAGGCATGGGCTGTGCCCATATAGGTCAGCGTGTACTTATGCCAAACAGGGGACATAAAAACATGAATAATTTTTGTTGGGATGCATTCATATGATTGTTAATTGTTATGATAATGTTCCCTTGATTTTCAAACTAGAAAATACTGAAGCCTTACATAATTTAATTTTACTTATGATAATCAGCTATAACTGGAATGATTAAGCATCATGGTACAGGATTCAAGCCTTCAAAAAAATTTGGCAGTTATGGAGATAATGTTTATGATATTAAGGAAGAAAACTCATAATATCATTTCAGAAGCATCATAACATTTTGTTTATCTACCATGATAAGCTACGACTAGACAAGTGAAAGCTTCTGAAAGCTTCTGGTGAAGAATTCAAGCTTTTATATAACACCAGTACTTGTCACACAGATAGTGTTTTAGTGATTTTCAAACTGGAAAACTAGCTCAGCATGTCACATATGCAGTTTTACACCATATTTTTTGTTTGTTAATGGTAATCAACTATGGTCAGGCAAGTTAAGGTAGTAAGCCTTGATATTACACATAGCACAAAGTCACTTAGTCTTACAACATTTTTTGTCAGTTAGCTATTACAGTCTCTACTTTCACACACACACACACACACACACACACAAAAAAAAAAAAAAAAAAAAAAAAAAAAAAAAAAAAAGAGGGGGGGGGAGATGCTGAGGCACCACTATTGCTTCAGCTGTATTTAATATTTTGATATGGTCTTAAATGGTGCATTAATCCTCATTTCACTTAAAACCCAACCTAATGAAAAAAAAACATTTCAGATGAAGCCTGATGAGTAAGGACACACTCAACATTTAATAGTACTATTCTAATAATACTGTAATAATATTTAATATTAATATTGTATTCTTATAATGGTTTAGATCATTATAACTGCAAAAATCAATTTAGGGGCTTGGATAATATAAAGATAGATTTTATGTGAATCCTTCATATGAAAATTTTTTGCTAAATATACTCTTGCATGTAATGAGACATGTATAGTGTGTGTGTGTGTGTGTGTGTGTGTGTGTGTGTGTGTGTGTGTGTGTGTGTGTGTGTGTGTGTGTGTGTGTGTGTGTGTGTGTGTGTATTTACCTAGTTGTGACATATGAGAAAGGAGTTATGTTCATAATGTCCCTTTTCCCTATCTACAGTGTACTTGTATTGACTTTTCCTCATTCCTGAATACTTCTTGCATGGGCCACTCTTTCATCCAGATTAATCTAGATTTTTATGCTTCTATGGGGAAAGCTATGACTACTGATGTCTCATACATGCAGCCCTCTTCAGCTTTCTTTTGTGTTTCCTCACACCCAATTCATTCCACACACACAAATACTCTCTATCTAGTTTTTCCATTTCCTTCATTACTCTGAACATTGCAATTAAGTCCTCTCTCTTTTTACTCTTAAGATTGAAAGCTGCAGCCATTTCTTCAAATGAGAGATCTCTCAAATTAAATACTATATTTGTTGTTGCTCTATACTCTTTCCAATTTTCCAATATATTTTTTTCTAATGAAATTACCACTCTGCTGCTGTATATCTGCATCTTGGAAATATCATTGTAACAGTTATTTTCACAATTTCTTCATCCAAATAAGTGAATGCCATTCTTGTTCTTTCGTTCCTGAATAACTTGAGTGTCTCTCGTGATTCTGCTTCTATGTTTCTATGATAATATGCTGTTCAAAACTATCACTCCAAGGTCCTTTTCCTCTGGAACTTGGCTGATAATTTCATTTCCCATCATGTAATTAAACAAACATCTTTTTGCACCTTCTAAGGTCAAATTCTATTTGTCATCTAAAACTTCATTCCCATATCCTACCTAGATTCTTTTGTAGCATTTCAGTCTTCAGAGTTTTTTTGCTTTCCTTTATGGTTTCCCATAATCTGCAAAAGCTCATATAACTAATTACTCCTTCCACCACATCGCTTATCCAGTATACATATTACAGACATGACTGATGAGAGAATAGATCCCTGTGAAACTCTGCACACCGTACTGATTTCTGATCTTTAATAACCATCCTCCTTTCTCTGTTCTTTAAGTCATCTTCAACCAGTTTTAGAAGACTATCCCTCACTCCTCCAATATTTTTTTTTCCAAATAATTCTCTTGAGATACTTTATTAATTTCTTTTTCAGGTCCAGTTATATGCAGTCAGTCCAACCATCCCTTTT
>NC_087160.1:27669431-27696931 GCF_035594125.1 Scylla paramamosain
ATACAGACCCGGTACAGCATCCTTGACCTGCTAATGGTCCTTTGTTAATCTTTCCTGTAATCATCCTCATCATTATTTTGAAAGGTTTCATATGTGCTTGTATGTGGTGCCTTTGTTCACTGAATAGCAGCTTACTAAGCTGACCATGATCCAAGAATAATGATTTCTATATTTTATGAAATAATGCAAAATGACTAAATCTAAGAAATATCAAACTGACATACATATGGATAAAAAAGATACAACAGTAGAAATACAAGACAAACAAATGTTCAGAACCATATAGGGCCAACCACTATCTTTCTAGAAAATTATATTGTATGCTCTTACATCTTGCTTGGAAATAACTTTCAAGTATGTACTCATCAAAATATTGAGTTGAAAACCATGAATTGCACTAATCCCTAAAGGACCAGTGGGCGTGGCTATAGCTGCCTTACCAGGTGAGAACCGGAGGTGATTATTAATGCTTTGTGACTTTTATGCTAAATTTAGCTACATTTTGTCAATTTTTGTAGTTCAGTCATTGGTAATACTGTTAGCTAGTTATGCTTATCTCTCAGTCTCTGCCCTACTCTCACCATGTCCAAATGGAGTGACTGATTCTGGCAACTCTGATTTGCTGCCCACTCCCTATCACCCCCACACCTCAATGCCATGTGCATTACTCACTCGCAGTTGATCATTTGCTGTGTGTGTTAGTAAACTGTTTAGCATGCGTGAAGAGAGCATGGAGCACCCATTTTCATTTGGTGCTAGCCATATCCAGTCAAGCAAAATGGACACACGGTAGGCAAGTGACTCGCTCCCTCTAAAAGTCTATCCTCTTCAACTTGCTGTCTCTCTTTAACCACTGCACATATAGACTTTTGGATGACAATGTTAGAAAGGAGATGATGATGAGTACAAAGTCAATTTCATTCGCTTTTCCACTGCAGGCTAAGCTTGGGTGTATGTGAATACAGGCTATTTTCGACATTTAGCAGAGGAGGGATATTCCTAGCAGGACAAAAACCACCACCAATGCTGGTCCTTTAGGGGTTAAAATTGCATAACCTAAAAGATTAGGTTGCCAAATACTTGCTCATGGTTTAATGTGAAAGGAACCAAAAGAATGAGAGCCAATTGTAATTCAACATCATTCCTTTCCCTGCTTTATACCCAGTGTAAATATGGTGGTGTATATGAGGGAGCGAGAAGTGTGATGTGTACTATATATATATATATATATATATATATATATATATATATATATATATATATATATATATATATATATATATATATATATATATATATATATATATATATATATATATATATATATATATATATAACAATGGATTGTAAATCCAAAATCCTGATAATACTATAAATTAACTTATATATATATATATATATATATATATATATATATATATATATATATATATATATATATATATATATATATATATATATATATAACAATGGATTGTAAATCCAAAATCCTGATAATACTATAAATTAACTTTCCATAAGCAGAGAATATTGCCTTTCAGGGAAATAAGAACAGGATGCTCTTACATTTCAAGAGTTACCTATAATTATTAATTTACAAATGAATATGAACTTGAGACATATTTTGTCCAAAGTAGTTAGTAGCAGGTGACCCCTGTAATTCTTGGAGCCTTATATCAACGCTTGCTAGGATCAACACCAACTTATTTAAAAATAAAAGGTTTTAATGTTTTTTTTTTCTTTTCTACTGAGGTAGATTATGGTGAGACCTAAAAAATCAAAGCAGGGATTCGTAGTGCTAAAGTGAAGGTGAATACAACTTATTATACATATAAAGTTGAATAATGCTGTTTGTAGAAGACATTATTTAGACATCAGAGAAAGAATAGGATTTAAGTAGAAAGTGAAAATAAGCAGATAGGTAAAAATAAAGACTGGAGTTAACAAATATGCATGTGTATAGCATAAAAAGTGAATGAAGCAGTGAGTGTTATGGCTTTATGACTAATTACAGAATAATCTCTTGTTCTATCCTTGACAAGCATGTACTGTAAGTACAAAAGTACAAAAGGGTGTGTGTGTGTGTGTGTGTGTGTGTGTGTGTGTGTGTGTGTGTGTGTGTGTGTGTGTGTGTGTGTGTGTGAGAGAGAGAGAGAGAGAGAGAGAGAGAGAGAGAGAGAGAGAGAGAGAGAGAGAGAGAGAGAGAGAGAGAGAGAGAGAGAGAGAGAGAGAGAGAGAGAGAGAGAGAGAGAGAGAGAGAGAGAGAGAGAGAGAGAGAGAGAGAGAGAGAGACTCTGTTTTCAAACAAAAGATTGTGGTAGGATCTTTTAGGTATAAAATAAAAAGACAAAGCATTCACATTAAAAATAAATAAATGAAAAAATTAAATAAAAATAGTTCACTACTAAAATGACCTAAGTGAGGTATGGAGATAAAACAAATGGTAAAGTGAAAATGAGTTACCTATGTATAGCATAAGTGGTATGAGTGGATAGTGACAGTAATGAAAGATGCATGAAAGCTTTGGATGTCAAGCAAAGCAGAAAAGAAAGAATACATTGTGCAGTGGTGATGGTGAATGTAGCACTCCAGATAATTTGTGCAGATATATACGAGTATAAATGTTTTGATACAAGGGGATTGCTTTCTCTGAACTGAGAGAGAGAGAGAGAGAGAGAGAGAGAGAGAGAGAGAGAGAGAGAGAGAGAGAGAGAGAGAGAGAGAGAGAGAGAGAGAGAGAGAGAGAGAGAGAGAGAGAGAGACAGAGAGAGAGAGAGAATGTCTAAAGACAAGGTTCATAGGGGACAAAATTAACACTTGTCATGATCAAACCATTCTGTAAGTTTTAAGGAACAATTACCAGCAATGACAGATTGATAGATAACACATATAATATTAATTCTATAAGAATACACAAGTATATACTATTCCTGAAAAATTTTACTTTCTACATTCTATTAAGACTGTAGGAATGTTAAGGAAAAGTGGGCAACTGTAACATACTCAGCCAACTTCATTTTTCTTAGTACATATTTCATACATCAGCATTTTCACATTAAAGTTTAAACAAAAAATAAACATCATGTTTGTGACTAGGTCATCCATATCACAAACCTAAAGGCCACATATTACAGTACCTGTGCAAGAACATTAACCTACAATTTTAGAATTTCGTAAATCAATGTAATATACCAATATACCAAGAGCTGTTCAGATAATTTCCTAGTTCTTACAAAGGAGATAAAAACCATGATGGAAACATGTGGACACTGTCTAACGTGTCTTGCCTAAGCTCAATAGGAATGAGTGGCGACTTTGTCCAGCTGCAGCACTTATTGTTGTTTCTTTCCAATATCATGCTTAACCAACCTCTCTCCACACCTACACAACCAGCATAAACACATTCAATGTTAAAATATTAAGTCTAACTAAAATTGTGTGTTTCTTATAACAATGGATGTAATCAACCTTCCTTGGAGACATTAATTATTATGTAATAGTACTTCATTGCACATGTGAGCAGACATCTATGAAAGATTTCGAGCAAGCTAAAAAATTAAAGTGAAAATGAATGATACTCATGCAAAGTGTAGAATATTTCTCGTCCTTCACAGAAAGTATCCACACATGAACAACGCACACAAAAAAGTGGACAAGATTACTGGTCTTCATATCAGCCAAACAGAATGTATCATCTCTATGATACATTCTGTTTCTTCCCTCCTTGATGAACAAGAAAAGAAGACATTCCAAATAGTCAATGAATGGCTTAGATTAAATACTTTCAATTGTGACCTGTGAATTACACACAAGATGGCAAAAAAATAAAATAATGAAACAGTCTTCTCTGAACACAAACATCACATTATAATATAGATATAAAAAAACAATCCCTTTAAACAACACTAACTTGTTTCTTGTTTGATAAGCACTTACAATCTACAACTTAACAAAAATGAAGTGTGTGTGCATGAACACACACACACACACACACACACACACACACACACACACACACACACACACACACACACACACACGCACAAAAAAAAAAAAAAAAAAAAAAAAAAAATATATATATATATATATATATATATATATATATATATATATATATATATATATATATATATATATATATATATATATATATATATATATATATATATATATATATATATACAGTAAAATCCCTCTCATCTGGCATTCGAGTATCCAGCACATTTTTCCCCGAGCCTTAAAATCAATAAAAAATCAATGTGTGCTAATAAAATCGATTAAAATTCCTACGCGAGGCATACTTTGTCCCCTCGCTACCAGAGCACACTGCTTCGCGCCACCTGCGGCCCACTGCACTGTGTTTACTCAGTGACTTAGTCCTGCATGTGCACTGTTTATCGCCTGACGCCTTCATCATGCCTAAAGTTGTAGAAAAGAGGAAGCGTGTTGTGCTTACACTTAAGCAGAAGGTAGACATTTGTCGATGATTAGAGAGAGGTGAAAGCAGACAGCAACTAATGGCGAAATATGGTGTGGGCTCATCAACTATTTATGACATTAAATCCCAAACGAAAAAGTTGCGGGATTACATGAAAGCCACCGACATCCCAAAGGCCCTGGAAAATCATCACACACTGCAGTATCATCGTGGTAAAATGATGGACAAAGTTTTATACGAGTGGTTCAGCTTGAAAAGATCAGGATTCACAATTACAGGCCCAATGCTACAACTGTGTGTTGGTGAGTGTGAGGTGGCAGTGCAGGTGGTGACGCACGGCACGGCGATCAGCTGATCTTTGTTATGGTAAGATGCATGGGTGTAGGGTGGTGATTGTGGACATAATTTCACTTCTATTCAAGTATCCGGCATGTCGGCGGTCCCGTTGATGCCGGATAAGAGGGATTTTACTGTATATTTTAGAGCAGTGTTTTGACTTCAACTTGTCATAATTTCTTTTTCTTCTTACTAATCTGCAATTATTGCCAAGTATAATGTTATCAACCAAAATGGCCTATCCAGTTTCTGAGATGAGATGCACCAGTTAATAGAGAAACATCTCTGTGATGTTGCTCATTTCAGGTGAGAAAAGTAAACTGTTGACCCTTCTCACTTTCTCGCCTTTCAACCTGTGGGGATGCCATCCTCTGGCTGCTGTCAGTGCAGCCACCTACACTGGTTGTTATATATAAAGTTTCTTGCTCTCAATGCAGACATGGCCTAAAAAAGACGTCTGTGATACATTTGGTGTATACAGAAAACTAAAAGATGAAATTATAGTATGTATCCATCCACTTCACAAGAAAACACTAATAAGGTGCAAGAAGCTCACCAAGCTTACAATGAAGATAAATCAAGAGATTCAAACTCTACCAGAAGCATTTATGTTATGGATATGCAGAAAAGTCTTGTAGCTGCCAATGATAAGAGACCTGGAGTTGCATATTCACTCCTCAACTTATTGCATTTAATTAGCGAAACACTTGCCAGCATGAAGGAAAAAGAATTGAAAGAAGAAAATATTTCTACAGCAAGAGACAAACATTATGATCTGCTATGACATGAGTTGACTGTAGGAAGAAATAAAGAACATGTTGCTAATGCACATCTATCTCTTATTAAGAAGGAAAGAGACTGAAATGAGTTTTGTGCTCTGGGCAAATAGGTAACTGTGCAGCATAGAATAAAAACTGGTGTTTATATAATGCCATAGTAATTTTAGTCAATTCTCAAAATCAAGTCAACAGCATCAGTTTAAGTATTTAACTACAGGTCATACATTCATAGCTGCTGATGGTATTCATGGCCACATTGAAACGAAAGGGAGAGATTTATGATTTTGAAAACCTGAAAGATTGAATCAAAACCTCTGTCAAATGACTGGAGGTTTTTGATATTAGCAAGAAAAATTTTTTTTTCAAAATTTCACAAATCAATACCCAAAGAACAAGGTCACAAGAGGAAGTAGATATTTTGCCATACCTAGAAATACTGATAGACATGAAATTTGAGAAAGGAACAATTGGATTTTATTACATCTTTCAGAGAGGAGTATCAGTTATGTAACTTTGTGAAGAAGACTGTGTAGATATCAAGTGAACTTCTTACGACTCTAGAAAACTGACCCAGTGGAGTATCTTCAACAAAGAAGAAAATATAATTGAGGAGTTAGTATGTAAAATGACCCTAATAAGATGAGAGTTCTGAATGAACATGCCAGAAAACTCCAACAGCAAAGATCTACTGACAAGTTATGTTGACCCAAAATAAATTTTAGTTGTGAATCGAGAACACTTAAATATATTTTTGTTGAGGCATGAAACAACGCCTGTTAAGCAAACTGGATGTTAATTTACAGTACAGTAATAAGCTTACATATTCTTTCTCATTTCCTCTGTAGTACTACTAATTATTTGTGCTGATAAGAAAAATTATTTTTTTCTGTGAAATCTTAATTGGATTGATTCATTTGTACTTTGTATTTGGTGCTGTTTCCCTAGAAATTAACAATGTTGCAACAAAGCTTAATTTCAAAATTATTTTTGTGAAGGTTGTCGATTACTTTTTTACACAACCTATTAACATTTTGTATAAAGTAAAAGAATAAATATTTAGTAAACTGTTAGTAATACTGATTCATTTTAATTATCCTAAATCTTAACAGTGGAGTCCATGCATTTTACCATCAGAATATGGTAAAAATATATTTGGCCTATCTAAGTGATACTTTTAGCAACAGATGATTACAGAGCAGAATGCATAATGTTCAACAAAGAAGCACTTACTCTGCTTTGGACAATAATTTGTGATATTTATAACTATTTTTAGGGAATAGAAGTGTTCACAGTAGGGCTGTAGATGCTACATGCTGCCAGAAATTTTAGTTTTTGATGTGTTGTGGACTTTACAGAAATCAAATATTAAACTTTTATTCACAAAAATATTAAGTACATATTTTTATAACTCATTGCCTTTGCCTTATAATGACCTAACAAGATAGTTTGAGGTTGATTTGTGGGATCTGTAATGTTGGCAATATATGACAAGGGATGAATATTTATCAGGTTTAAATATATCTATGGATATATCTTTATTGATACTTCTATCTAAATACTTCCAGTGGTCACCAGTAAAGTTAATAAGAAAAAGAAAAAGAAAATAGAGAAACAGCAGATGACTACTTGAATAGAAGTACAAATAAAGAATTATTTAGATATGCATGAACTCAATAAATATTAATTCTTTGTTGTATAAAGTCCACATTACAGATCCTACAAATCAATTTTATAACTATTTTGTAAGCACATTGTAAGGCATTATATATACCTGAAATGAGTTATAAATTTTTTTACATATTTTTGTGAAAAAAAAAAAATGAAATGTGAGCTTTCTAGAAAGTCCACAACAACATATCAAGAACTAGAATTTCTGGCATTATATAGCATCTACAGCCCTAATGTGAATGCTCTCATTGAATGCCTTAATGTGAAAGTACTGATGTAAATCTGCAGTTTTTTAAAACTAAGATTTGGAAAGAAAAAGCAATAAAATACTAAGTATTCAAACCTTTAACACTAATTTTCTCAAAACAATGCTTTCTGACTTTTTACTGCATTACTGTACATCCTTAATATTTACAAAATAACAGGTTACAAACAGCCATTTTGGATCTTAACACCTTTCTAAGTTGGGAGCATATGAACATAGTTCATAAAACATCAAAAGGATAATGAATAAAAACTGGTATAGTACAGTAACAATTATTAAAGAACCATGATGAGCCATTTTTTACACACACAGCTGTTGAATAGTCATCGTGAATATCATTGTGGATGGCAGCTGCTGCAGCAGCAGTGGTGGCTGCAGCTTGCCTTCTCCCTAAACTCACATCACTGTGTATGGCAGCAGCAATGGCAGCTGCAGTCTACCCTTCTCACTAAACTCACATCACTGTGTGCAACTGTGGCAGTGGCAGCTACAGTCTGTCCTTCTCCTCACTAAACTCATGTCATTGTGGATGATGGCAGTTGGCAATGCAATCACTATCCCAATGTTGGTGTTACCCTACTCTGTGTAATGGACTTCACTGCAGCTTCTTGCAGCTCATTCCTGTGTTCGGCTTTCAGTTTCCCACATTAAGAGTATGACTTGGAAGCAAACTGATCCCCTGCATTAGATGCAACTTGAATAGGAATATTGCATGTTAATGACGACTTGTGTATCTGTATGTATACACATATGCACACACATACACTATATATATATATATATATATATATATATATATATATATATATATATATATATATATATATATATATATGCACACATATGTACATACACAGTATTTATATAATCTCTATATCTATCTACTTATCTATCTGTGTGTGTGTGTGTGTGTGTGTATATATATATATATATATATATATATATATATATATATATATATATATATATATATATATATATATATATATATATATATATATATATATATATATATATATAAAGACAGACGAATATACACATATACATCCAACTACATGTATGCACACGCACACATGAGTGGCTGCCTGCAACAAAGGGTCAAGCTTCAACCACTCCAAAATGAAGCTGACAGTGTACTAATGTTTTCTATCACTTTCTTTCTCTTGTATTTTATAAACAACAGTAATGTGAGCCTAGCTGTATTGTGCACACTGGTAATCACAGAAGTAAATATGTCATCAGCCATATTATTGCCATTCTTGTCTTATTTGGCACATATCAGGTGTTTGTGTAGGAAGCCACTGATACTTAGAACTCCAAAGATTATTACATACATATCAGGAATTCTAATAACTATCAGTGTGAAAATTAGCATTGGCATGTGCCAAACCATCTGGCCAGTAGGACACATGCCAGTGTGGCACAAACATCTGATATTTACGAAATGAAAGGAAGATGGCAACAGCGTAACTGACAAGGTATGTGCATCTATGATCTATGAATGTTATCAGCAAGCACAATATATCTATACCCATATTATTCCATATTATTCTAGGAACTATTTTCAATATCAATTCCATTTGGGAGCCACTTATGTGTATACTTTTGTTCTGACATGATGTACCCATATTGAATTTTATGCATTGTTTGATACAAATGAGTTCTGAAAGTAATGCTTGGCTGGCAGCTAGAAAATCTCACAATGATAGAAACATGTACAAGAAGGTCTCAATAATACAAGAAGTTTGGTTCCATTTGAACTACTCATATAGCAAATTCTCATATAATGAAACACATAACTAACAGGAGAAAGGGGTTAGGTTCTGTGACCTTTGTCAAAGGTAAGTTTTCAGGCTAAAATGCACAATACCAAACACAACAAGTGTATCTATATTACAGAACTGTTAGTAAAACAACCTGAAAGAGAAAACAGCATACAAAGAACGTTTCATATTACCTAACTAAACATAAAATGAGCATAACATTCACCAGTGCTTAGTTAATGCATCAGGGATGGTAACTTGCTAACCACTCCTGTGCCCCTTAACAATTTCTACCTTCTTTGTGAGTGTTATTGATACTCTAGCTTGCTTAGCCTTACTGCTAGGACTTGCACTGGAATTTAATGGCCACTTGAAAGGCACTCAACAGGCAAAATAAGGCACAATCTATAAACCACATGGTCAGTCACACACAACACCACACCAAAGACAGCAAATGAAAGAACACGCCAGCAGTAACACTGTAACATATCCAAGCACTGATCAGTCACATAAACCACTGTACACTGTGCTTGTACTGTATTCTAAATATGCTTGCAAGCAATATGAGTGTAATAACAAACAGTAAGGCCATAAGGGTGGGAGACTGAGAGAAACCACGTTCAGTTTAAAAGAGGACTGGTGGTGGGTGAATGGTGGGTAGGGGACAAGGGAGAGTTGTGTGGTTGTCTTCCACCACTTACTAACTTGTCTCTGCATATCTAAATCATTGTACATCACCATGCAGCCTACATGTGTTAGCGTGAAGGAGCAGGAAGGTGCACATTTAAACTTTGTAATAGAAGCTCAAAGCATCAGATTTTTGCGCTCATATGAAGAAAACAGTCCCTAATTTATGCATCTCGTATCATCGGTTTCTCATATAATGAATGCTCATATAACAAGACCTCCCAGTAGTTTACTAACTGTTCAGGAATGCCTTGCTGATATTAAAAACCTTGCAGTCAAGGAAAAAATATGTATCTTTCCAAACCCATAAGGTTTAGATAATAAGCACAGTATTTTCTTTCACAGGTTATATGGTGAGCCACATTCTCTCAAACAGAGGTAAGGTACAGACAATGTGTGGTAAAAAATAAATAAATAAATAAATATATAAATAAATAAATAAAAAATATAATAATAATAAAAATAATAATAATAATAATAATAATAATAATAATAATAATAATAATAATAATAAAACATCAGGGTCCCAAATATAATATTATTAAAAGAGCCAACTTGTGGGTGAGAAACTGCAAGATAATCAACAACAAATGCCCTAGTAGCACAATTACATCTGAAAGAGCAAATTACAAAGGAAAATTTGCAAAATTTTAAATGAAAGAAAGTTCTGCAATTGAAAACCTGAACCACACTGTCAGGTCACAGATGCACTGGACCTCAGTAACTACCATCCACAAGCCTTGGAGTTCTTGTTCCCTTATGAATAAACCTATATAAAGCTAACCCAAGTAATCTTATTATATGTTTTACCATATTTGATGGCTAATAAAGTGCTTGTTTTTATTCAAAGCTTTAACAAAATTCCTTTTTCCCCCAAAAAAATATAATTAGGTTTTTAGTTAACCTTATCTGCCAATTATATAATGCTTGCACAGTACATAAATACTTATCTGTTAGAAGTATTTTCAGTATAATAAACACTCAATTTAGCTAATAACACCATTATGCTGCACTAAAAATTATGAGTATACACATGTGTATTTACTCAGAACAACAAATAGATAAGGCATTGTCTCTATGTTGTTTTGTAAGCAGTCATTAAACATCACTCAATTACTGCTCAGCCACTAACTAGTACCTTTTCAGATGAATTGTCTGCTAACTTGAAGAGTTAATAAATTTTCATTAATTTGTTTATCCATTTATATAGCAAGCTGACATCTCTTCAGTTATATATACACAAGCATTGCCTCATACCTTTGCCTCCAGTTTTCTAAAGGAGAGAAGATCCTGAGGAACCACACTGTGTGAGGATGTTCCTAGCATTAATGGCTAACTGCAGAACTTCCTCACCAATATGTGCCATGCCTGCATGTGTTCTGAGCAGCTGATTGGACCTGATGCTGACAAAACTCAAGTTAAGGTCCTCAAGTCTAGATTTTCATCTTCATACAATGCTAGAAACAAGTTCTGCTGTCAGGCTCCCATGAGGGAACATCAAGATGGATTTGCAAATCTGACCCACATTCAAGGATGGTTGTTGAGGATCTCTCCTTTCTTCCAATACTAGCACAGTGCCTAAAGATGATTTTCAATTTAGCCCTTAAGATGTGTGTGTGTGTGTGTGTGTGTGTGTGTGTGTGTGTGTGTGTGTGTGTATATTTATCTAGTTGTATTTACCTAGTTGTGGTTTATGGGAAGGGAATAATCTCATAGTATCTATATCTATCCAGTTTGATCTTAAAAGCATGGACAGTTTTGGCATTGACAATGTCTTCACTGAGTTCATTCCATTTGTTCACACTTCTAAACTTATAAAACATTCTTTGTCCACATTCTCCATACCATATTAAATCTCTTCTCTCTCTCCTATTTTTCAAGGGTAGGAATTTCCAACATTCTTAATCTCTCTTTATAGGTCGACTTACTCAACTCCAGATCCATCTTAGTGACTGCTCTTTGTACTCTTTCCAATTTTATAATATTCCTCCTTGTATGCAGAGACCACACCACTGCCACATATTCCAATCTTGGTCTTATCATGGAAATCAACAACTTTTTTTATCATTCCTTTGTCCAAATGTGAGAATGCCATTCTTACTCTTTTTAACAAATTCATCACCTCTCCAGTAATTTTATCAATGTGTCTATCCAGAGTCAAATTTTCAGTAACTGTTCAACTTTATTCAAATCTTTTTATTTTTGTGAGGGGAGCAATTTTTTCATGTTATTCAGACACCTCTGTTTTCTTGATTTTTGTTTGTTCTCTTGTCTATCTACATCCTCTTCTTTTATCTCAACAATAATCTCCTTCCATTCTATTCAGTAATTTATAAACTTCCTGTCATCTCTTACTCTCTTTTGCTCTTGTGTTGTTAAATTTATTTCTTGTTATTCTCTGTATCCTTTTCAGTGCAGCCAAATGGTTATTTCTATATATGAACCACACAGCTGCAGCACACTCCATTTTTTATATGATTGCAGTAATTATCTTTCTCATTAAAGCTTTATTTGTATAATAAAATAAGATTAGAATATAGTCTATACTAAAAGATAAAAGATATTTATTTGTCTGACTGACAAAGAATCATCTTTTAAGTGAGAGTAAAAAGTAAGCAGTAGCAAAATGTGATTCTGATATTTGTCAAGATCCAGTGTGTCTAAACATGTCCACAATATACTTTTCTGACTACAGACAGTCCCATATTATCACTCTTGAGTCTTTCCTTCATGTATCTTTGCTATTTCTTCATTTCCTATCTTATATATCCATTTAGGTTTTTCTTAACTCTTTCCATTTCCATTACTTGCACATATTGAATTCCATTTCTCATTTCTTGCTCCATTCATTATCTTATTCAGAACTATTAGAAGGATTTCACAAGCATTGTAACTTTTCTTAAAAATTTAGCATTATCTGCAAACAGATTTATGTAACCTTTTACTACTCATTATTATACAGGTAAATCAAGAAAAGTATTAATACTTGATCCTTCATTTTTTTTTATCCTTCTCCATTCAGATTTTTCATCTTTTTCCACAATCCTCATTCATCTTTCTTCCACGTAACTTTTCACCTAAGTTTTGATCTTCCAATTAAGTTCTCTTACATTTTGTAATTCCCAAGACAGCTTTACACAGGTAACCTTACTGAATGCATTTTCTAATTCAAATATACACAATCCATCAAGCCCTCTCTCTCTTTGGTGATGTTACATCAATCATTCATGAGTATAGCTCATTAAGTTTGTTACATGTGCTTTCTTTTTCCAAAATACATACAGTCATACCTCATGATTTGAATGTCCTTCAATTTCAACAACTCTCAATTCAACCAGGGCTGGTGAACAAATTTTGTCCACCAATTCAAGCACGGTCCTCCAATTTGAACACAAACACCCATTCAAGTGACGCCACTTGGTCAGTCCCCCTTTCTTCCCCTCTTCCCTTCCCTTCCCATATTCTCTCTCTCTCTCTCTCTCTCTCTCTCTCTCTCTCTCTCTCTCTCTCTCTCTCTCTCTCTCTCTCTCTCTCCCTTCCACTTCCTTGTCTCATGTACTACTCTCCTTCCCCATATGCCCCTTCCTCCCACTGTTCCTTTCCTCTCCCTTCCTCTTTCATCTGGTCTCAACCCTCCTTCCCAAGCACCTCCCCTTGCCTATATCTATCAGAGACAAGGGACAAGGGAATGATACTCCCTCTCTCTTTCCCCCCCTTTTCATTCTCTCATTTTTGCTTTAGCCTTTCTCATTCCTTCTCACCCTCATATAATTCCCTTTTCATTCTCTATCAGTTTCATTCTCTTTAGCAATTCTCAGGATTGTTTTTACTTTCAGAGAGAGAGAGAGAGAGAGAGAGAGAGAGAGAGAGAGAGAGAGAGAGAGAGAGAGAGAGAGAGAGAGAGAGAGAATTTTAGTACAAAATAAAAATTGTGTAGACTAGAACAACTGTTTTCAAGACTGGAGATGGCAGGAACTTTTGATGACTCATCACTTTGAGGTTGGTGTTTATTTACAAGGGTATTTTGTGCAAAACTTCAAGGTCATTATTTTTTGTATCTGACACATGGGACAGTTTTTTGCATCTTTTTTTTGATTATTCATGTGTCATCTTGTACGCCAAAATATACAGTACTTCAAATTTTCTTTTACTGTATTTTCTATAATTCAGGTTATTTTCATTCAATTCTATGTTTAGGGCACAACATAAATCCATAAAAATGTAAAACAAAAAAAAAGGGGGGGATTTTTGTACCTGGAATGGATTATCTTTTTTTTTTTACATTAATTTGAATGGGACGAATTGCTTCCCAATTTGAACAACCCAAAAGAACCAATTAAGTTCAAATCATGAGGTACCACTGTATATAGAACTTTCTAACTAGATGTCAGCCCAAAAGAACCAATTAAGTTTGAATCATGAGGTACCACTGTATATAGAACTTTCTAACTAGATGTCATCCAACAGTGCCCAACTGTCTTTAAAAAGAAATTTAGGTTTATCTTAAGCTCTAATCACTGCCATCCCCTTCAAAGTGATCTCCCTTGAGAGTTGATATAAATCTAGTGATTTTTTCCATTGTTGGAAGCACCTCTGGGAATCTGAGAGAAACTGTTTAGCATGTCCTGTTTCCATGTGAATCTCCTGGACAGCATCAAATTGCTGCTCCTTCAATCAAAGCCACAATTTTGGAAATAGAAAAAGTCACAGAGGGCTATATCAGGGAAACACTGTCATATTGCTTTTGGTTAAGAGCTACTAGATACAGCAGTGTGGAATGGCACAGTCATAATGCAGAAGCCATTTCTTTGCATATAGCATGTCTGAATCTCATTCAAATACTTCAGGGAGAATATAAAAAATCTAGTTCATCATCTGATCTTCAAGGAGAAACTCCATGTGTATTATTTCCTCCATGTCAAAGAAACAGATAAACAGACCGGATAATTAATTTGAGAGAGAGCTTGAACTCTTCAACTGAGATGACCACTGCTTGGTTTCAGGTCATAGTTGAGACCCATCTTTCATCACTAGCGATGACTTTGGAAAAGTTTTGAGTGACACAATGGTCCTTGAGACCTCCTGACACAGTCAGTTGATACTGTCTTGTCCTGTGTCATGCAGTAGTCTGCCTCATGTTGAGTTCCTTCATGAGAATGGACTAGGATAACTCAACTAATAAACCAACAATAGTACAAATGTCCTTAATTGTTTAGTATTAGTTCTTATGGATGGTCTGATGAAAATTTTTGCTTAATATTTCACTGATCTCTTTAACCCCTAAAAGACAAGAGGCAACAATAACTGCTTTACCAGGCTAGGCCTAGAAGTGATTATAAATGCTTTGCAATTTTTATGCTAAATTTAGCTACTTTTTGTCACTGGTAATACTGCCTGTGAGCCAATTAGGCTCATCTCTCAGTTTCTGCCCTGCTCTCACCATGGGCAAACACACTGAGTGATTCTGATGACTCTGATTTCCTGCCCACTCCCTCCTGCCCTCACACCTCAACACATGTATTACCCGCTAACACTTGACCACTTGCTAAACATCTGAGAGTGCAATAGGGCAGGAACTCAATAAAACTGTTTAGCATATGTGAAGAGAGCTCAGAGCACCCATTTTCAGCCAAATCCAGTCAGGCAAAATGGACGCATGGCAGACAAGTAACTCACTTCCTACAAAAGCCTCTCTTCAACTCACTGTCTCTCTATAACCACTGCACATAGAGACTTCTGGATGGCATTGTTAGAAAGAGGAGGACTTGATATGTGAGTATAAAGTCTTTCATTTGGTTTTTCTTTGCAGGCTAAGTGTGAATACAGGCTATTTTTGCCATTTAGTGCTGATGAACCAGTCTTAGTGGGATGAAAATCATCACCACCACTGGTCCTTTAGGGGTTAAGAGTCTTTGTGTATGAGATAATCTCTGCACAAGTGTTTTACTCACTTTTTTATCATATCTAGTAGTGCCCTGTAGTCAGTCGGCCCTGTACCTTCTCTTGGACAGCTGCATGCCATTCTACAACATGCTGCCCCATACAGTCCGGCTTGTTTGCTAATATATGTGGCACCCTACACCATCATGTTTCTGTTCCCTACACTGGAACACTTGGTAGCAACAGTGTAAGTCAGTGCCCTTCAAGACACTTGTAATGCTGTTGTTGAGTTCCAGAGAGACTTTTCTGTGGTGGGACTGGTGCAGACTGCCTGCAACACCACTCACTCACAGTCTTTGTTCATAGTGTGGCACCCGACCACCTCACACCTGCTGTTTCCCTCCCAGCTGCTGGGTCCTGCACTATTACAGTGTTTCCTGCTGCTGCTTCTGGACCTCTGGTCAGGTTTTCTTACCTGCCTGCCCTTATCAGCCTGCTACACTGCCTTAGCCAGTGTTGTTCATCACTGGCATTCCTTGGTCACCCACTCCTGTTGTTACTGTGAATTTCTTGTCAGGCTTTCTTTCCTGTATGTCCTGTCCTGTCAGCTTATGATCCTCTACATCTGCTATTTCCTATCAGCTTTTAGTACTCTACTAGGCAGTATCATCACCTCTGTCTTCCCCTGTCATCCACCCTACTATTTACAGCTTTGGGCTGCAGTTCTACTAATGATGTTATGGTATCTGTGTAGTACCTGGTGTATGTCTTTTATATCTTGTTTTCCTTTTGCCTATGCACTGTAATTCTTTTTTTCAATTTTTGCTGCCCTTTGTTAGATAAATGACATCATCCTCTTTGTTTAAGGCACTTGATGTCACATTGTTGTTCTGTCTGTGATTTGCTGTTTTGATGTCATGGCTTCTGTGAGCCATGTGAGTGGCCAGTATGTAACATGTTTTTCTGCCTTTCTGATTGGATTAGGCACATTTTTCCCCTTTTTTCCCCTTGCTTTCTTTTCCTTTTTTTTTCTCTCTCTCTCTCTCTCTGACATCCCCTATGCAGATTCTAAGTGGCTGAATACCATGCTCTGATGTGTTACTGTTTCATGCCTTACAGCTAAGCACGAATTACACATTTACACACACACACACACATTTATATCACGTTTGCCTGTCACACACTCCTGTTATCATTATTATTATTATTGTCTTTTCTCAGACAGTACTTGACCATGGGTGACCTGCTGTCACCATGTCTGGCCCAAGGTGTGGCTGAGCAGTTTGACAGTCTTTGTAGGAGTTTTCCTCTACTTTGTAAGCCATCTGGCAGCATCCCAGAGTCAGTCAATCTGTATGAGTTTTTTCCCTACTTTGTAAGCCATCTGGCAGCATCCCACACTCAATCAGCTCTGTGTGTTCTTGGGGATGGCTGTGCACTGTTCCACTATAAACGACCTTGTACACTTCAGCCTGTTTGTTAATGTACATGGCACTCACTCTACATGATTATTTCTTTTCCCTCCACTGGAAAATGTATTTCCTTACCATCTTTCACTTTAAGTACTTTATCTTTGATTTTTCTATGGAGATATCTATGGAATAGCACAAGTTCTTCATTACATTTACCAGCTATATCCTTTTGGTATTCCTTATCTTTCTTATTCAAACATATATTTCTAGCCAACTTATACTTTTATTTTTGTGCCAATCTATGAATTTTTTCACGTTATATCCGTTTTCTTCTTTGTACACATCAGGTGTTGAACTGTTCCTATTTTCCTGTTTTTCCCGTTCTTATGCAAAGCTATATGTATATGTACTTATCATGTATTTCTGGAAAAATATTGTACTTTTACTGTATATCACTCACTTTTTAGAATCCCCAATTAAATTTCTTTGGAAGATTTTCAAACATTTTCCACAATTTTCCCTATTCCTTTTACATGATTTATTCTTAAATGGTTTGACAATTTTTTTCAGTCTCTATTTCTAAAATATGGTTACTCTATGCATACATTTATCTTATCTAAACAAGACTAATTCCTTTTGTTAGTGCTAAAAAAAACGATGTTTAGAGCAAAACATTTTCCATTATAACTGCTTCCAAAGATGCTTGAATCCCACTGCTGGGTGATGAAAGACAAGAATCTGAAGGACAAGCCATTCACTGATAAAATGTTCTTTCATTACACTTCCAAGGATCTGTCACTAGTAACAGTACTATGATCCTAAATTTTACTTATTTAGCTTGAGAACTATTAAGTTGAGTTCACACTTGGCAATTCGCTGCTGAATTGCCACCTGGTACAAGCTGACAATACCTGGCAATACATCCTTCCAGCTGGATGTATGTTCACACAGGCAGCTGGAAAGAGGTGGCTGGCTGGCAGAAAATTAATATAAACAAACAGCAACTCAGCAAGATGTCTTCCTCAAGTGATGATGCTGAAGTGATATTTGCATTTCTTTTGGCGTACTGGAAACCATAACAGAAAAGAAGATGCCTGTGGACATGTCCCTGGCTGAATAAAGAGAAGAAAGGAGTGTCTACCACACTCTTTTGCTTGAGTTGAGTGTGGAAGACCCAAACACCATCATTAGACAGTGGATACTCCTCAACAGGGAGCAGTACCATGGTCTCCTGCAGCTTGTGACTCCCCTTATCAAGAAGAAAGATACCCACATTTGGGATGCAGTGACACCTGGTGAATGCCTGACACTTATGTTGAGCTATCTAGCAACAGGTAAGGAAGAGTGGTAATTATTAAGAACTTGGCTCCATCTGCAGCAATTACTACTTGATTTTATATATATATATATATATATATATATATATATATATATATATATATATATATATATATATATATATATATATATATATATACACACACAAAACGTGTGTCGGATCCCAGAGATGATGTTGGTCCCTCACTAGCTCCAGCATCAACTTTTCAGCCTCCAGACACCACATCTTCCACGACTCTTCCCGAGGACACAATGTAAACAAAGCAGCATGCAGCTGGACAAGACCAACCTGTCGGTCTTGTTGGCATGGCTGGCAATCCCTACTGCGAGTCACCAAGAATCTAGCAGGCAGGCCATTGCAGCTTGCAGTGGCTGGCAATTCAGCAGCGAACTGCCAAGTGCGAACCCATCTTTACAATGTACCTCCAGTGTCAGGAAGGGTGAGGTTGGTTGTGATGTGGCAGCTGGCAGAGTTGATAACCACCAGCACTCAGCAGCCACTTTGTTGCCAACTGCCTCATCAGCCATACTTCAAGCTCCCTATCCAGTTCCACATATCCACTCCAGCTTGAGCTTGTAATTCCCATCATTGAGGGTTCCCACCCCTGAGCGAGAACACCCCTGCTCCTTCTCTGCCAGACTCAAAACCTCATCAACAGTTGGCTGCCCTCACCCTCAATCTATAGTGACATTCCTGGACAATCAAGGCTGAAGGAGCTGCAGCTTCATGAGAGATTTCCTTTTACCTGCAGTGCACCTAGACCCACAGTGGTAGGAGTGTTTTGTTGGTTTACTTTCGTATAGGGGCAAAGACAACTTGAGTCTTTATTGTGTATGTTAGCTCTATTGAGGTAAACTACAAGAGGTGTAGTGACAGGGTTGTGCCTAACAGTAGCAGTACGGTACTAGTCTTTTTGGTTTATTTTCTCATCTTTATGCTGTATTTTCAATTACCTCTTTGAGTCACATTGTCCTTTGTCAGCTTCAACAGTCTTTCTCTCCAAGCATTTTTGTTTCTTCTTCCTTCAAGTGTTTCCTATTTTACTACCTTACAAATGAGGTCTCAAAACAATTAGTCTTAATTTACTTCCCATTTCAGTTTCCTACTTTTTTCATATTCTTCCTTAATTCAAATGCTTATTCTAGGTGTTGCACAATTTTTTTTTTTTTTTTTATTATAGTCTGTATACCTCCTTTATATCCTCAATTTGCACATTCACTATTTCAGCTTTTTCTTCCCACTATTTCTTTTTTTTTTTTTTGCTACTATTTTTGTCATCACTGTTAACTCCACTTCTTTTGCCATTCTTATCAATGATCCATATACTCGTATTGTAATGGTCATTTATCACTACATATTTGTTTGATTGGTAAATATATATATATATATATATATATATATATATATTAGTGGAACCTCAGTTACTAGACATCTCCCTTTTCAAATAAAATTTTGAACTTTGATTGCTTCGATTGTTGAACCATAATTTGTTTCTTGAACAAAGTTACTTGATTTCAAATGCTAAAAAAATAAACAAAGCAAAAGCTGCCATTTATTACTAATTTATAAATTTTATAATACAATAATTCAATCTTTGAAATAAGTTAAATGTGATCCCATTGAAGAGCCTCAATGTAAACAAAACTTTTGGTGCTAAGGAGTAATCTCAAGCCACCTGTGGCTCTCTCGATAACCCACAACTGCACAATTACATTTTCCCAGTAGCTTTTCTCAGCAGCAAAATATCTAAGTGCTATGATCACTTTAATTTTGGCAGTAAGTGGGTTGCTCCTCTCTGTATCACTCTGTAAGGCTTCCCTCACTAGATCAGTGATAAAGAGAATGCCTGCACTATCTAAACAGTATCTTCTGATGAATTATGTGCCACTAAGTTCATTCAATACATCCTTTTTGGATAAATAGTTCTTGAGCTGGAGATGTGGAGCAGCCATCTTGGCAGAGAGGGCATTCATCATAAGCTGCTAAGACAGGGTGTGCAGATGTCTGGGAACGGATTAATCCATTTTACATTGATTCCTATAGGAAAAATAGTTTGTTTCTGAATATTTCAGATTTTGAATGGCATTCAGGAACAAATTAAGTTCAAGAACCGAGGTTCCAATATATATATATATATATATATATATATATATATATATATATATATATATATATATATATATATATATATATATATATATATATATATACTGTATTTGATGGCTCATAAGATGCACCTTTTTCCAAAAAAAAGTCTCAGGAAATGAGCCTGTGTCCTATGAGGCCAAGGTCCAGCATTAAGGCAGTGGTTTGTGGTAAGTCTATGGCAACAGAGGCTCTAAAATCAAACCCCAGATATCTTCGCACATGTAAACAAAGTGATGATTGGTACTACACCACAAAACAACTCTTTCTTTCAAGGTAACAATATATAATAGGTCATACTTACTGGTAATTCATATATATATATATATATATATATATATATATATATATATATATATATATATATATATATATATATATATATATATATATATATATATATATATATATATATATATATATATATATATATATATATATATATATATATATAGACACACACACACACACACATATTCACAGTGTGTATGGACACTTCTTAAATAGACAGAGAACTTAAGGTATAAAGTCATCTGAGATATGTTTTTGCACTCAAAGCATGTAGTAATATTGGTGTTAGCAGCAGTACACTGCCCATTCAACACCAAAACATCAGCTGCACCATTTTAGATGTATCAGCTGGTAAGTCGTAAGTAAAACAAAAATAGTACGGTCTTCTCATCAAACATAATATTACATACATTTCATGCTATGAAATGATATTCAGAAGTATTATTCAATGTTGGTATATCTTAGCTTCCGAAGTCTAACCTCTAATGTCAGGTTATGTAAACCATCAAATAAGCTCTTACACAAGTTACATACACAGAATATTGTAATTATGAATAGAATGAACTTATTTATTGACCACATTCTCTCATTATTTAAGATCATATCTTACTTCTTTTTCCAAGGGGAACTTTTCTTGGCAGAAGAAAGATCTTTCAAGAAAATGGTATGGCAGACAAAAAATGCAACAGTTGTATAAATCAGTCACTTGTTAAGCCCTTGAGCACACATACACACAAAAAGACTTTTCAATGTCACTATTCCAGGTTTTCTAATAAATAAAATAATTACTCCTATATTGCAAAATATGTAAAATCAAACTTAGATTGTGCTGTTATGTATGTGACAAAAACTAACCAAAATAAGTAAAAATTTGACATGTGTTTTGTCAGTGAGATGAGATTCTACCTAAAACAAGATGAAAATAAAATAAGAGTACATTATACGCAAGAAGTAATACTAAGCTAAACCATAAAAACACAGCTGAAAAGGCAAGAACAGAGGATAACACACAAAGGTGAAGATGGAGGGGAGGGATGGCAAGGATAAAGAGGGAATACTGGGGGTGAACTGGGGACGAAGTAGGGGCTCATGAGTGTACTCACAGCAGCGTAATCTGGGCCAAGGTCCATATTCTCAGGGGTGGCAAGGGGTGCGTGCACGGAACCCCCTTTTGTTAGTTTAGAGTGTAGGAGGCCGGCATCTTTGAGGTTTAATTTGCCAATTGCATCAGTCACGTTGCCATAGGCCTTAAGATTAAGTTTGCCAGGTTGCTGAAAGAGGGAAGGAATTGTTGGGTTAGTGACGAGCAACATTTAGGCACAAGAGACAGCAGGCAAGACGGATTGGATTGGTGTGAGGTTTGGATGGATGAAAGAAGGGAGGGACACAAAGGAGAGCTCTGAGCCAGATGGATTTTTAAAATTCTTTTTATGTGTGGGTGTCAGCACTTAGGGGTACATGGTGCAATTCATGCTGACAAGCAATCACACTTTATGCTGGAAAATATACAGGTTTTCAAAGTTACTCTTAGACAGGGACGAGAAAGGCAAAAAAGCTTGAGAAATATACACACAAACTTTTGGTACAGAGAATTGTGCTTGCGTTATTTGCAACATCTTTGAAGGTAGCTTTTCAACCTTGTAATCAAGGTAATGTTTTCACAGCAACACATGGCAAATGCTCAGGTGCAAGATTACTTAAACAGCCACATTTCTCTTTATGCCCAGTGTTCTTCAGGATATGGTTATATGGAGGGGCGTCTTAAATGCCACCATAAATGTTGGAAAAACTAAGAGGAAGAGAAGATATTTAAAGGTAAGTGGAATTTCCATTAACAGATTTGTAAAGGGTATACAAGGTCAACATAAAGAAAGTGGAAAGTTACATTAAATTTTTTGTTAGAATAGATGAAAACTAATAAAAACAAAATATTAATGAGATACCATGCACATGTCCTAAGGATGGTTGCTATTAAAGTTTTTGTCAATGGTATGAAATAAAGATATAAAGATATAATGCTAATAAATCATAATATAACAAGCAAAAATAAAAGACACTGTTTGCAGAATACTCAGACATTCCAAGAGTCACTTGGTCTGAAACTTTTACATCATATTTGTAATTGCTATCACCTGAATCCTGGACAAATAATAATAATAAAAATTGAAAAAAGTCTGGAAAAAACAATGATAAAAGTACCACTGTCACCAATTTCAGATAACCAACAACTAGAAAATAGAATTTAAAAAGTATCACTGATAATGAAAATCAAACATACATATTATACAAGGTATGTACACACATTTTTCAAGGCACATAAAAAAAAACATTATATACTATTTTTGCTTTTTCAGAGTATAAAAAGAGTACAAATCTTTGAACTAATTTTGTGTTATCATTAATATCAAAAGATCTAATAATTTAGAAGGTTTTTAACATATATGTATATACTATGGCATAGCTTGTGTTATAACAGCTTTGATTATTCTATTATAGCACACTCCTACAAACAACTTTTCATCAATAAAACTATTGCCTAAATGGATCAGTTCTATTAGTGTAGTTTGTTAATGATAGTGGCATCATGCTAATGCTGCATGATTAGGCCTCCCCTAAGGCAATCTTAACCCAGCTATATTTTACCTGGCCTGACTTTGCACATATACACATATATCTGTACATATATATATAGCAGAACCTTGGATTGTGAGTAAAATCTGTTCCTGGTAAGGGTTTGTAGTCCAATTTGCTTGTGAATCAAATTTCCTCATAAGAGTTAATAGAAACACATCCAGTCCATTCCATCAACCAAGAAACATTCACATAAAAGTAATTTTTAAAACTATTGTGTACATAAATTAGTCTCATATTAAAAACAACAAACAATGACCACGTAGACACCTTGTTCATGCTTTTCAATAATTTCCTTCATCTTAACCATAATCATTTCCTTCTTAGCACCTTCCTTTGAAAGCTTCTTCACAATGCAGGCCATAGTTTTAGTTGTCACAATAATGTAAAAACAGTTACAAAATAATGTAGAAAAGCACAGTATGACAGTGAAGATGCTGACACTGCTAGAGAAACATGGAATGGAATGGGCAACAAAGCTGCAGGATCTGTGAGGGAGTGAATACCATTGAAGACCTGATAGTGAAGTGTGGCAAGTACAATGATCAAAGAAGCCAGCTTGTGACAGCAGTAATAGTCATCTTTAGGGAGAAGGAATGGCATAGGAGGCTATTAGACAACAGAGAGGCTATATGGACACAAGCTAACTCCAGAAAAATTATGAAATATTATGCTAAAATGTTTTTGATAGAGTTAGGAAAAAGGACTGAGGAAGCAGTGTTATGGTGGAAAAGCTGTGCAAGAAACAACAGAAGCAAGGAGTGGACAACCTAAGAAGCGATACAAAGTAAAACATGTCTCAAAAAGAAGGGTTGGGCCAGACAACACACATTGTGTGTAGGAGAGAAGAACCACTGTGTCTTTTTGGTTTGCTTTACAAATTATACTGGTATGCTAAAGCAATTTTGCTTGCTTGCTAATTATGCTCATCTTACAAACTGCTCATATACAAAATTAGTCGTGAACCAAGATACTACTGTGTGTGTGTGTGTGTGTGTGTGTGTGTGTGTGTGTGTGTGTGTGTGTGTGTGTGTGTGTGTGTGTATAAATATATATACAGTAAAACCTCCATAAACCAAACTATATGGGGTGAGGTGGCTGATAATTTATCTGAAACTTCAGTTTATCTGATAATATATGTCTGGCCAATTTCTATGAACATAAACATATACGTTTATTGTTATTTACAGCATATTTGTTAGCACATTATAAGCACATTATAAGCCCCAAGATAGATATTTACAGCATATTTTGTTATTACACACTGTACACAACGCACCAAGCAGGGTGCATAAAGTTGGGCAGCTCAGGTTACCTGGGACGCCCAATTCTCAACTGAACGCTCTCTTTGTGCAGCACGGGTTGCCTGCTCAGGTAACTCAGGTTACCCAAACCAAGGAGGTGGTGTGCTCTGTGCTCTGTTGATGTCACAACAAAAATGGCTGCCCAACCATACTTATATTGGTGTTATACTTGCTCATTTATTGCAAATGACTACAATACTGTCCGCATACATGCAATAATATGCACTACTAAGTAAAGTACTGAGTCTTGAATATATAAGAGAATGAAAATAAAGAAAATGGGATGGGTAATGAATGATATTAATAAAGCACCTTCGCCAAGAACCTCATTGCCAAGAACAGCAAGTGCTCTGCAATACAATCACCAAGTGGATAAGTGTTAGCCATATGATTACTGGTACAAAGTTGTGTAGAATGACGCTGTTTCCATGGCAACATCGATGATTTGTTTACAGTATCCTGGGAGGCATTCAAAACCGTTCAGTTGGACCACTCAGGTGACTTGGGTTACCCAGGCTACCTGGTCTGATTTGGTCACTTAGTTCACCTAACATTACGCAACTATACACTTAGTGTTCACTTAAAAGCTCACTTAACTGTACACAACACACTGGTCACATAAGAGCTAACATAACATTATGCACTGCACTACTAGTGTACTTTTACTTGTCACTCATAGTTGCCATAAGGGCGTTCAGGTAATCTGATATTCGGCTCATTCATGTTCGGTTTAGGGAGGTTTTACTGTACATACACACACACACACACACACACACACACACACACACACACACACACACACACACACACACACACACACACACACAATTTATATATATATATATATATATATATATATATATATATATATATATATATATATATATATATATATATATATATATATATATATATATATACACACACACACACACACACACACACACACATACAGGTTGAGAATCCCTCATCTAAAATTACTGGGATTGAATGGGTTGTGCACTTCAGACTTCTCTGGTTATCAAAATATTTTTAATTGCATCTATGAAATGGGACAGCTTGGGGATGGGACCTAAGTCTAACCATAATATCCATTTACATTTTATAATATAGCTAATACATATGCCTTGAACATAGTTTTAGTGAAAAAAAAAAAGACGAAATGTAAACATGACAGTGTGTCCATAAACAAAAGCTTCGATGGTCTGTTGTCTCAGTAACTGGGGCATTTGCAATGCGCTGGAAAAACAGCCAGATTCACCAGCTGACTTAATTTTTACACATAAAACTCAGTATGCTGGAAAAACATCTTTACATCATTTGTGTCATCAAACTAATAAAATATTGGGAACATTTTTAGCCACCATCATCAAGTAGAGAGCAAGAAATATGACAATATGACCTAAATACTGCACACATTATTTCAGGCGTGGAATACATCATCACCTTGGGATGAATGCTTATACTACAATACTGTCCGCATTGTAGGGATTTTTCCTCTATATATATGTTTAGTTTAGCCATTCAAGTTATATAATTAACATACAACTTTATAAATCCTGGCACATATGAAAAACAATCATGTTTTGATGCCAAATCTTAGCATGACACTGTGAAAACTGTATGGTGACAGTGTATATTCCAACATCTTCCCTCAGTTGCTGCTTGTCTGTTTACATCACGTCTCCCAACATTTTCTCTAGTTGCCGCTTGTCTGTTTACATCATGTCTCCCAACATTTTCTCTGAGTTACTGCTTTCTTCTTTAGAAATACAACCCATTCTCTCACACCTTAATTCTTCTTTTGTGATATGTTCATACAATCAACCACAGCACATATATACAAAGTAGACCAAGATCTTACGATAGTACCACAAACTTACATCTCCTGCCTCATGTTTTTTTTTGGTGTTTTGGAGAAGTCAGTGTATCTGATACTGGCAGGTCCTTTCACCTCAGCATGGTTTTGGTCATCACAATATCCATGCAGCACAAGTAATACTTGTCTGATTCTTTTCAGGGATTTGCCAGATAAAACATTAGTCTCTGCAGAAACCAATGGACAAATGTCTCAAACAAAATATGTAGCAGAAGACTAGAAATAAATGTGAAAACAGTGAGAACCTAGTTGCAAGCATTTAGCTTATAGTATCTTCTGTAAAGCAAAGTGTGCATCACCAAATTACATAGATACTCTTAGCATGAACATGTGATTAATGTTTTGTAACATATAGGTACAGGGCATCAAGATGTATCACAAGAGGTAACTTTAGAATGTGCATCTCCAGAGAACTGTGGGAGCCTATACCAAGTCCTGCATTAAAACAACCAACAATCACTGGCAACTCAGCCCATTGTGAACACCCCAATTGTAAGACAGGAAGGAAAATAGGAAGATCAGAAGCAGCCATCACATGGGTGGCAAAAGGCTGCAGTAATGCTTGGAGCAGCTGTCACTCCCAAAAGAAAGATAGGCTTTGGGCAAAAGGGAAAGACAGATACAAGAATAGTAAGTTCATAAGACACATGCCTTCTAAAAATTAAGTTGTTGCTCCCTCTTTC
>NC_087160.1:27701931-27739431 GCF_035594125.1 Scylla paramamosain
GATGGACAGAAATACAGAGGTGGTATGACAATATTGAGAGGATGAAGAGTGAGAAATCTGTTAAGAAAAGAAACTGAAGGTGCTAATAAGAGAAGAAGGTAAAGTGGAAAGTGGAAGGATAGGGTAATGGAGTACATATATAAAGATATGTTAATAGATGCAAAGTGACTGAACAAGTAAGAAGGGAGTGTTCAGGGTGGAGGCTCTACTGCCATGAACAACCCTTTGGAGTATGATGCCACAGGAAGCATGGTGTCTAACAGATAGACAAACAGATAGAATATTTTTCTTCTGTTGTCCCCTTTCATGTGTACTACTTGTTTCATGTAAAATATCATAAAAAAAGTTATAGTTGTCTTTTGATAAGTCAATATATTACTTATTTCAAAGTCCCCTGTTGGTACTACTTTAAAGGTTCTGGACCAATCCGATCTACTAGACTGCAAAATAAGTTATTCATGTGTGTGTGTGTGTGTGTGTGTGTGTGTGTGTGTGTGTGTGTGTGTGTGTGTGTGTGTGTGTGTGTGTGTGTGTGTGTGTGTGTGTGTGTGTGTGTGTTGAGAAGGTTAAATGGATGATGGATGTGTGCAAATAGGTGGGTGATTATAACAGCCACAAATATGATTTCTTCCAAAGTAAATATAGTTTTGAATAAACATTGACTGCAAGAAACCACACAAGCTTGGGCCAAGAGCCAGGTGGGGGATATATAGGCAGAGCCCTCGTGACACACCTTGGTTGTGACCTGATACACTGCCTCACTCAGGGACTGGAACGTCTGCAAGTTAGGAATGGCCACGTGTCAAATACACTGTATTTTCTTTGTACTGCCATTCTCAAGCTTATCTGAGTCAAGTAAATAATGTCTGCTGAATACTATAAGGAGAGTCCTGATTTTGTCAAACTGAGATGCAATTCTCACATAACCAGTGAAATAAGAAAATATAAAAAGACTATTTCACCATAATAAGAATGGAAGTTCATATATTCAGTCATTTGTTTGCCTACAAAGCACGCTATAATAGGCCATGCAAATTTTTCAAGAAATATAAATCATAGTTTTTATTCCTAAGAATGAAAGTACATATTCATTATTTCTATTTTTCCATGTTGTGTCAATCCAAAACTTTTGAGTGTCTGTAGATGGATGCAAATAAAGGTTAGAAAGAGAAAAAAATAAAAATAAATACATAAATAAGCTGAAACCTTCATAGATATATTGGAAGGTATTATTTTCTGAAAATAATAAAGTTTTAACTTCCACTTATCCATTCAAAATCAATGCAACCCAAGAAGGAACTTACACATCTTGCATACTATCTATCATCTGGCACACAGAATCAGAAAGGCAGCATTGTTCTGAAAAGCTCAACAGAGGCTATTGTGTAGTCTTAGGACAGTTCAAACTCAATTTTGGAAGTCATAGCTGTTATTAATTTTGCAATATTTCTGTATGGATATAAAAAAAAAATGTATAGCACAGTGCTCTCTCACATTTGGGAAAATGAAGAGTAACACACACACACACACACACACACACACACACACACACACACATATATATATATATATATATATATATATATATATATATATATATATATATATATATATATATATATATATATATATATATATATATATATATATATATATATATATATATATATATATATATATATATATATATATATAGACAAACACGCACACACACACACACACACATGAAGGAGGTCAACCAAGGGAAATCTATTTGGCTTCCCTGCAAAAATTTAACTGGTGAAGAGAATCTGAGATGAAGGCCAATTTAGTTCTGCAGCCATCCCAATGCTTCTCTTGAAGTATTTTAAGTGAGGTCTAAAGCACTGTTCAGGGGGTGCTGTGAACTTATCATTAAACCCAGCTGCGACCTCAATGAACGTTTCCCTTTGTGTTTCACAACACAAGGGGGCAGTCACAGCCTGCCCTCTAAAGACAACTCTCTTCCTCCACACAAAACTACAAGCACCTAATAACACACACACCCTTCACTCAAAAAAAATTTTTAAATCATCATGGCGACTCCTACACCAGCCTCGGAGTCCCCATCTGGGGAGGGGACCATAAATGTCCCCAGGTCGGGCTGCCTTTCTGTCGACGACCCTAAGTGTCTTGACACCCCCCTTAACTTTTTCTTCATTAACTTCTGCAACATTCGTGGTCTAAAATCTAATTTTCAATCTGTAGAACACCACCTCTCCTCTTCTAAACCTCATCTTTTCCTCACTGAAACTCAGGTGTCTGAGGCAACTGACAGTAGCCCCTTTTCTGTTCCCTCCCACTTTCTCTATCCTCATTTTCAATCCAAAGCTGGATGTTGCATTTATGTGTGCAATGACTTAACCTGCTCTTGTGCCGACGCTCTTGAATCATCCGAGTTTTCCACCATCTGGCTACGACTACAGAGTCACTCTCAAACTAAATTTATCTGTGCTATATACCTCTCACCTAACTCCTCTGACTACAAGAAATTCCTTGACTATTTAACTTCCAAAGTAGAGCACATTCTGACCCTCTTCCCTTTTGCAGAGATCTCCATTCTTGGAGACTTTAATGTTCACCACCAGCTTTGGCTTTCCTCTCCCTTCAATGACCATCCTAGTGAACTAGCCTTCAACTTTGCAATCCTCCACGACCTAGAGCAATTTTGGTGCAACACCCTACTCGTATTCCTGACCGTCTTCGAGATTTGCCCAACATTCTTGACCTTTTCCTGACCTCTAATCCTTCTGCTTATGCTGTCACCCTTTCTTTTCCGTTGGGCTCCTCCGATCACAATCTCATATCTGTATCTTGTCCTATCGCTCCAATCCCTCCTCAGGATCCCCCCAAGCGAAGGTACCTCTGGCATTTTGCCTCTGCTAGTTGGGGGGACCTGAGGAGGTATTTTGCTGATTTTCCTTGGAATAACTATTGCTTCCATGTCAGAGACCTGTCTTTGTGTGCTGAGCGCATAACAGAGGTGATAGTGTCTGGCATGGAGGGGTACATTCCTCACTCTTTTTCTCGTCCTAAACCTTCTAAACCTTGGTTTAACACAGCTTGTTCTCGTGCTATACATGATAGAGAGGTGGCCCACAAAAGGTACTTAAGCCTTCCATCACCAGAATCTCATGCACTTTATATTTCTGCCTGGAACCATGCCAAGTCTTCTCCAACTAGCCAAAAACTCCTTCATTAATAGAAGGGCCTTATCCATCCATGTATGAGTATGCTTCACATGTCTGGGGGGGGGTTCCACTCATACTGCTCTTCTAGACAGGGTGGAATAAAAGCTTTTCGTCTCATCAACTCCTCTCCTCTAATTGACTGCCTTCAGCCTCTCTCTCATTGCCACAATGTTGCATCTCTTGCTGTCTTCTACCGCTATTTTCATGCTAACTGCTCTTCTGATCTTGCTAACTGCATGCCTCACTCTTCCCGTGGCCTCGCTGCACAAGACTTTCTTCTTTCTCTCACCCCTATTCTATCCACCTCTCTAATGCAAGAGTTAACCAGTATTCTCAATCATTCATCCCTTTCTCTGGTAAACTCTGGAACTCCCTGCCTGCTTCTGTATTTTCACCTTCCTATGACTTGAATTCCTTCAAGAGGGAGGTTTCAAGACACTTATCCTTCAATTTTTGACTACCACTTTGGACCCTTTTTATGGGACTGGCATTTCAGTGGGCATTTTTTTTATCGGATTTTTGTTGCCCTTGGTCAGTGTCCCTCCTACATGAGAGAGAAAAAAAAAAAAAAAGTAAAAATTAAAACAGTCCTAAAGTTCTGGGTCTTACCACTAAAAAGTATGAAGGAATGAAGGTACAAGTTAACTCTTAAATTAGAGTGTGAAGAGAAAGTTTTATGCAATGAGACCAAGGGGGAGAGGAGACATGCAGCTATTAAGTTCTGGAACATAGTAACCATGGAAATGATACAAGATAAGAAGTGATTCAACATTGTGGTGGAGTGAGAGACTGAGACAATAAGTTAAAGGAGAAGAAATAAGGCAAAAGGCTCTTTTCTACACTATGCTTAACAAAACTGTGTGAGTGGAGTTCTTCATACATGGAATCCATATTCCATTGAAGGACAAATAAGAAATTGAGCTTTAGAGGCATTGAAAAACACAAGGTTAGCCATGCTCCATTCAAATGTTACAGAAAGATCAGAAGTGAGGCTTTCTATAGCTTCTTAGCAAAAAGTATTTAATTCCTGTTAAATTGGTCATCTGACAAATGACAAGAGTCATCTGCACAAGAGAGAATAAAGTTAGGTTGAGATCATCATTTATGAAAGGACGGGTAATAGGACAAAACCACATGGGACACCACTGTTAATACATTCAGGAAAACAGTGGCCATGTAGCACTACTATGATATAAGAACTATAAGGAACACGCAAGATGAAGGTGCACTGTTGGATAGAGAACCATACAAGGGAAAATCATAAATAAAATTACACAAATAAACACACACACACACACACACACACACACACACACATTATGAGGCACTAATTTGCTAAAACTTTTATACACCTTGAGATAACACTGTTACACAACCACTGTTTTCAGTAAAGTTAAATTTTACACAATTACATCATCCAAATCCTTTGTAAAAATCTACCCAAACTTTATAGACAATTCATTTGTACCAACATTTTCACATTTATATCAAACTTTATCTATTTATTTTTTTTAATATTCATTTTAACCATTTTCTTGTAGCACTTTCATAATATACATGTTTATACATACACTCTCCTTGCATGTATACAAAAATTCAATTTCAAGTAATATGAGTGATGTTAATACTAGTTATTATGCTCTATGAGACTTTATGAATGCACTACACACAATGTTAAATAAATAGTGTGAAGCACATTTTCATTTTGAGTACATGAGGAAGCCTGAATAAGCCTAAAAAAAAAAAAAAAAAAAAAAAAAAAAAAAAAAAAAAAAAGGCAGAAATTCAAATGGATGGTTTAACCTAATAAAATATAAGGAGGTAGCTCCACACTGTGTAAACTACAAGGCTGAACTAGAGACAGGGAAAGTAAGGCCATCTTTCTTTGTGTCATGTGGTGGAGGAATGGGAAAGGTGGCCCATGTTAATTCATATAATTAATTCCACCTCTCTATCTCCCACATCAGCAGGCAGCTTAAGTCTGTTTATATTTGAGACAATGTGGCATTTCAGTGGGTATCAATTACATCTTCTCTCCCTAACCACAGGTGTTAGGGACCTGGAAATTATCTTGATTAGTGAATCCATGACTGAATTTAATATTGTGTAGAGAAACAGGGTTAGAAGAATCCAGGCATATACAAGGTATAAAACAATTCTGATATTATTATGAATTTATTCCACAACAATGTATGTGAAGATTTATATGGATAAGAAATAAATGTGTTTGGTGCATAAAATAGACTCCACTGAGATTTATTGCTGCTATGGAATACTCATAGTCAATGTGCATGCAGCTATTTTACTTTAATAGTTAGATTATGACTTCTGAGAGATTTTGTGTTATATCCCTTCAGTCTAAGGTTCAAATTATTCTAAAAATGATCCACAATCTAATATCAGTAATAAAAAAATAATAAATGAAAAAAAAAATCCAGTAATCTATACACAATGAAACCTGCTTTTGATGTTAAATGATGATTGAGTTGACCAGAAACAAATGTTTCACTGTATCATGAATTCACTTTTATGAAGGGGTTTTAAAAATTAACTTAGAATTAGGAGGTGATACATCTCAAATGGTATAACAGATAGCTTTTTGTCTATGCTGCAGCTAAAAAAGCCACTTTTCACACCTTGAATTAAATAGCTCAAATTGTTCATTATAATTGCTCCCTTTTATGTTCATAAATGTGTATTTTCAATACTGAGAGAGAGAATGGAAGAGGTCAGTGAGTTTATGGAAATAAATTTGTATTTTAATGGTGAGAGAGAAAGAATGGGAGTGAGTGAGTTTAAATATGTGAGAACATGGTGGAATGGATGGTGAGATAAGAGAAAGGGTTGCAAAAGGCAGACATGTCTTATTGATTATCAGGAAAGAGTAAATTGTGTTTAAGGAATAGAATTCTCCTGCCAGCATCAACATATGGATCAGAAACATGGATCAGGAATTATAAGTGGGTGTTATCATGATAAATTATAGTGATAATTTATCATGATAATGATATTAGGTTATCAGTTATGCAGTAATTATTTTTCCCACATTTCAACGATTCATCAGTATAGCAGATACTTTTGATTCCAAAGTACCTATAATCGAAACTTTTAGTTTTTGGAACATGAGCAAGCTGAAGTTTTAAAATTTCAAAATCAAATGTAGTAATTTTACTTAAAACAGTATTTTTCATTAGTGAAGAGACAGGATGAAAAACATTTGAATTTGATTTTTTTTTCTAAGATTTTTTTCTAAGTTTTCCAAGATTAAGATAAAAAAAATTTGGGTTTGTCATTTTTCTAATTTAAAACATTAATATTGTTATTGCTAGTATTGGAGTTTGGATTTACTGATTTATTGGTTATCACCTTATTGGGTGATAAATTTATCCCAATTATTGACTGATTATTGATTATCACCAATAAGGTTATCGATATTGATTTATCAATTATGAAAAATTTTTTGGTTATCGCACCCAGCTACGTGCAGAATAGGGCACAAAAATCAAGGGCATGCTTAGGAAAATTAACTGAGAGGGGCATATGAAGTGAAAATATAGGAGGATCAGAGCAATGAGAAATGTGGTATCAGTGCCTGTTAAGTGGTATAAACTGTGGAATGGTGAAATGGATAAAAAGAATACAATGAGATGGCATGGCCATATGAAGAGGATGAAGAACAAAGAATTTATAAAGAAAGTGTATGTCAAGAAAGCCAAAGTTGTTAACAACTACTTGGAAGATGGAAGGAGAGTATATGAGGAGTACATGTGTGAAAGAGATGTTAGAAGAGGCCAAGCACTTGAACAAGCAAGAAGTGAATGTTTGGATAGAGAACAATGGAAGCTCTTCTGTCACACCCATGCCCTTTGGGGATGCTCCCAGGGCTGCAAGGCATCAGAGATAGATGGATAGATTGACAGACAGAGGATGTGTGTGTGTGTGTGTGTGTGTGTGTGTATGGATTCCTAAGGTTGTGGATCTAATGGACATGGTTCATAGCTACCTATGATATTGTTCATTTATTTATTTACTTGTTTATTTATTATAACAGATTTGAGGTCTTTGTTAGTTTACTCAAGAACCCTAAAATTCTTGCCACTGCTACCACAAAGCCAGATTTCTATCTATACTATATACCAAGCCAGCAATCCCACAAGGGGTGCCCAAGACAAAGCACACATACATACACACACAATCACACTCTTTGACCTGTCAGTCCCTGATGGAAAGGGATAGCCTTCCCAAGTGGAAATTAAAATTGGTCCAGAGAAATAAAGCCTATAGAATGTAGAGGCGCACACACGCACACACAAAATAAATAAAATAAAATAAAATAATATAAAATTAATTAATTAATTAATTAATCAGTTAAAAGATAAACAAAAATATATAAAGAAAGAAAAGTCGATAAAGAAAATAAATAAATAAATAGAAGTCTGTTACTAAGGAAGTACTCCAGGTTTTTCCAAAGATTTTGCTGTAAACAAAATGAGACTATTTTCTTCACTTATAGTTAACCTGAACCCCCCATGCTTGGTGAACTAGGGCATAACTGTATAACAGTAGATGGAGAACCTGTGGTTGGGAACAGATCATTGTACAGTAAAATCCCTCTCATCCAGCATTCGAGTATCCGGCAGCTTCAAGTATCCGGCACATTTTTCCCTGAGCCTTAAAATCAATAAAAAATCAATGTGTACTCATAAAATCGATTAAAATTCCCGCGCGAGGCATACTTTGCCCCCTCACCACCAGAGCGCACTGCTTCGCACCACCCGCGGCCCACTGCACTGTGTTTACTCAGTGACTCAGTCCTGCGTGTGCACTGTTTATCGCCTGACACCTTCATCATGCCTAAAGTTGTAGAAAAGAGGAAGCATGTTGTGCTTACACTTAAGCAGCTGATCAGATCAGCTGATCTTTGTTATGGTAAGATGCGTGAGTGTAGGGTGGTGATTGTGGACGTAATTTCACTTCTATTCAAGTATCCGGCATGTCGGCAGTCCCGTTGATGCCGGATAAGAGGGATTTTACTGTACTTCATTTTACAGTTACGATATGACTTTCCTGGCAGTTAACATTTTTTTGTCCTCTTTGTCTAAACTTCATATTATTCTTCTCATAAACATATGTATAACAGCCTTAACAAGCTTAATATGTGTAGATTTAATGTTTGCTGTAAATAGTAATTTTCCTATAAAAACTGAAGACTCGTCCAAGTTGCTAAAATGGTCTTCATGTTTATGACACCATCAAAAATACTTGAAAAGTCATTTTTGGCTAGAATTACAATAAAGGACATTTTAACTTTGATGTTATAAAAAATTTAGTGGTTGTTGATGGGGTTATATTATTTGTTAACGAGTGCAATCACAACCCTTCACTACCACATCTTGCAATGTCCCAAAGAAAGTGTTTATTTCACCTTAACAGGAATGAGAGAGAGAGAGAGAGAGAGAGAGAGAGAGAGAGAGAGAGAGAGAGAGAGAGAGAGAGAGAGAGAGAGAGAGAGAGAGAGAGAGAGAGAGAGAGAGAGAGAGAGAGAAAAGGATACTATTATCATTTGAAGATGTAAAGAATGATTTGACTGTGTTGATATGGTAGAAACAAGATGAATGTAGATATGATCCAATAACTTTGGTCTTAGGTAAAAATGACATGATTTATTTAGACACTGAAATCCCTTATAATGACACTTTGTTGTATGAACTGACCTACAATCTCAATTTTTAAAAGTTGGTGGCAAAAGATTTTGAAATAAAAAAAATGTATTTCCTCCTTCCCAAACTTATTTGTAAGCACAATATATGGTAGCAATCCATATCAATAGTGTTTATTTTCTATTACAATTACTATTACATCATATAAATTAACATAAATCAGTAGGAAAGAGTGCATGCTAACATGAAAAACTGGCCCACTGTTTCAGATTTCATCCTGTAATCATCCAATAAAACATAGTCCTCATGAAACTTTAGTGTGCAATATTTTTTCCTCATAACAGAAATGATGCATGGATGACATTGACTAGAGTATATGTAATGATCATCATGATTTGGACAAGAAGAAGAAGAAGAAGAAGAAGAAGAAGAAGAAGAGAGAGAGAGAGAGAGAGAGAGAGAGAGAGAGAGAGAGAGAGAGAGAGAGAGAGAGAGAGAGAGAGAGAGAGAGAGAGAGAGAGAGAGAGAGAGAGAGAGAGAGAGAGTGCTTTGCTTTAAAAATTTTCATGTATTAAAACAGATTTTATCAAGGTTCTCATATTTCCAAAACAGTTTCTATTCAAACTTTCTTAAAAGAAAAAAATTATCAAACATCACAATAAAACCTGAAAAATTTTACATGGACTGGTCTCTGCAAACATCATGAAATTTAAAGTGTCAAAGTTTAAATTGAACACTTTGTAGAACAAGTTAGCATGGTTTCACAGCTGACCAACATAAAATAAAAACATTGCTCTCCCACCGTCCATTCCTTGATGTGTGAACAGTTCTGACTACACATTTCATATTTGCTTGTTTTTAACAAAATTCCATGATTCCACCATAAGATATGACTGGCTGCATTCTTGATGTTAAATTCCCTCCATTATTCTGCCTAAGTCATAACCAAAATGTTTTGCTTATATAGGGGAACCAGGTGTTGTGTTATTTCTTGGTTGTGCAGGTCAAACTAACTGCTGTTTGTCAGTCATGCAAGTTAACTGCCATGCATAGATTTCTAGGCCCTGCAAAAATAACTGCAGTAGCTCTGTCTCTTGGACAAGCAAGTCAAATTAACTGCTGTGTAGTCTCTAAGCCATGCAAGTCAAATTAATTGTCATGCATCAGTCCCTTTTTTGTGCAAGTCAAACTAACTGCCATGCATCAGTCACTTGACTGTGCAAGTTACTCAAACTGCCATGTATCAGTCTCTTGGCTATGTAAATCAAGATAACTGCTATGCATCCTCCCCTTATCACTGCCTGTGGGCTACTGAAATCCCTCATGCAATCAGGCATAGCCAGGGAGTGTTAGCATTGCCAGACACCACCATATGAACCTACATGCTAGCAAATGAATGTTGTAGCCTAAGGAGTAGGAGTTCATGCTACCCATTAAGATCTTTTGCAGTGATGTTTTCCATGCCCTTGCTGGCCTAAACCCTCAGAGGGTTTGTGGACCTCATGGGGTTCCTCCTATTGTTCTCTGAAACTGTGCCTCTGTGCTCACGACTTGCCTAGTCAAACTCTTTCAACTCTGTCTATCAACATCTACCTTTCCTTCTTGCTGTAAGTCTGCCTACATTCAGCCTTTTCCTAAAAAGGGGTGACCATTCTAATCCCTCAAACTACCATCCTATTGCTTTAATTTCCTACCTCACTAAAGTTTTGAATCTAGCCTCAACAGGAAGATTCTTTAACATCTATCACTTCACAACCTTCTACCTGATAGTTTCCTTTCTGACTGTTCTATTGGTGCTTTGGTAGACAGTTACTGTTCCTCTCCTAAATCTATTAAAAGTGTTCCTCAGGATTATGTCCTGTCACCCACTCTCTTCCTATTATTCACCAATGATCTTCTGAATCAAACTTCTTGTCCTATCCACTCCCTACACTGATGATACCACTCTACACTTTTCCGCATCTTTTTGTAGATGTCCAACACTTCAAGAAGTAAACAGCTCATGCAAGGAAGACACAAAATACCTGACTTCTGATCTCTCTAAAATTTCTGATTGGGACAGAGCAAACTTAGTATTGTTCAGTGACTCATAAATTCATTTCCTCCACCCATCCACTCAACACAACCTTCTAGATAACTATCCCCTCTTCTTCAGTGATAATCAACTGTCCCCCTCTTCTACAATGAACATTCTCAGTCTGCCCAGAGTCTCAGTCTCAGTCTCATTCCAGTCTGTCCACCAGAGCGCACTGCTTCGCGCCACCCACTGCACTGTGTTTACTCAGTGACTCAGTCCCGCATGTGCACTGTTTATCGCCTGACGCCTTCATCATGCCTAAAGTTGTAGAAAAGAGGAAGCGTGTTGTGCTTACACTTAAGCAGCTGATCAGATCAGCTGATCTTTGTTATGGTAAGATGCGTGAGTGTAGGGAGGTGATTGTGGACATAATTTCACTTCTATTCAAGTATCCGGTAATATTCAAGTATCCGGCATGTCAGCGGTCCCGTTGATGCCGGATAAGAGGGATTTTACTGTAATAGTATTTTTTCACACGATTAAGTCAAGCTTGTAATATTCCATCTTTTAAAGTTAATTTGCCATATTTATCTCTAAAGCTATGAGTGCCCCTTGCACATACAACTTTATCAGTAAATTAATTCCATTAGCTGAATGTTCTGTCAAGAAAATTATATTTCCTCTTTTTTTAACAATTTGTTATTGTGTCCTTTTTTCCCTTCTACATATTCGTACATCATGATCATGTCACCTTGTTTTTTGTTTCTTCTCTAGTGTTGGGAACTTCAGTTTGTCAAGCCTTTCTTCATAGCTAAAATCTTTCAAGTCTGGCACCCATTTTGTAGCTGTTTATTTGCACTTTATCTTTTCAGCTTGTTTTTCAGATGTAGCTTCCAAACTACTGCTGCATACTTGAGTCTTATAAATGTTGTGATTATTTTCTTAATCACCTCCTCATCTATGTATCAAGACACTATCCTCATATTTGCCAACAATTGACACTTGTTCCTTACTTTATCATTTATATGGTCTTCTGCTGTTGATTATTACACCTAAATCTTTCCCTTTTAAGATGCTTTTCAATGTTTTATGCAAGAGGGACACCAGCCAAGGGCAACAAAAGTTCAATAAAAGAGAGAGAGAGAGAGAGAGAGAGAGAGAGAGAGAGAGAGAGAGAGAGAGAGAGAGAGAGAGAGAGAGAGAGAGAGAGAGAGAGAGAGAGAGAGAGAGAGAGAGAGAGAGAGAGAGAGAGAGAGAGAGAGAGCCCACTGAGATGCTGGTCCCTGAATAGGGTCTGAAGCAGTAGTCAAAAATTGAAGGATAAGTGTCTTGAAACCTCCCTCTTGAAGGAATTCAAGTCAAGCGTGTGTGTGTGTGTGTGTGTGTGCATGTGTGTAAGTGTGATTTCCCTCTGGCTGAGTTTTTAGGATTTCACAAGAGCATCCCCACATATAAGAGGAAATGAAGCACAGGTAGTAAACCACCGAAGTGCTCAGACATTGTCATGAAGATGCAAAATTACAATTTTGAGATGGTATCAAATTAAGTGTCCATGATATGGGAAAGGAATGGCTAATAATGAGTTTGAAAGATCCAAATTAAATGTACAAATTGTGAGTTATTCAAATAATAAAATTCTAAATAGTTAACATGAAAATGAACAAATCAAAAAGAGAGCAATAATAATAACAAGTAAATTTCTTCATGCAACATTTGTGCACACATTTAATAATGGGAACAGTGACCATCAACAATTATTTTTGAGCTACTGATGGTGAAGTGAGGTGAAGAGCCATATATAACTGCAAGGAAGCTCTTACTATCTATTATTTGTTTCTTATCAAGTATCAAAAGCCTTCAACAATGAAGGAAAGGGTGAATTCATGCTGGCCTTTAAGAAACTTAGTTTTTTTCTAGTTATTAAAATTGTATTTGCAAACTTTACTGGATATGAAATAAGAGAGAGAGAGAGAGAGAGAGAGAGAGAGAGAGAGAGAGAGAGAGAGAGAGAGAGAGAGAGAGAGAGAGAGAGAGAGAGAGAGAGAGAGAGAGAGAGAGAGAGAGTGTGTGTGTGTGTGTGTGTGTGTGTGTGTGTGTGTGTGTGTGTGTGTGTGTGTGTGTGTGTGTGTGTGTGTGTGTGTGTGTGTGTGTGTGTGTGTGTGTGTGTGTGTGTGTGTGTGTGTGTAAAAAAATTTTTATATCATACATTGAATAATGACCTACTGCCTCCCTGATCACTGTCATTTGGAAATCAATCAAGATAAAAAATATTATCAGTATTGCTTTTATATTCTGTACAAATTTGTTTCATGCCAGAATACAAATCATTTAACTCACATACACATGGATCATTCACTTTTAAAGTTCAATACACATTCCATTAAGGCAAATGAGTGAATATTTTATGACCAAAACATCCTTGTCCACTGCACTGTTTCATACATTTGTAAGCTTACCTTCAGGGTTTGGCTGGCCTTGGGTCTTGGTTTGGTGGGTGGGGGTGGAAACTTTGCACGACGACCTGTTGTGAAGGCTTGTGATGTGAAGCCATCTCCCCAATAGTCATCCATTCGACGGGAGCACATGCTGTCATCCTGCCAACCTGGTGTTATGCAAATCAGTATTAATTATGGTATATAAAAAAACAAACAAAAAATCACTAGCATGCCATCAGAACACAATTATTCATCTGAGAGAGAGAGAGAGAGAGAGAGAGAGAGAGAGAGAGAGAGAGAGAGAGAGAGAGAGAGAGAGAGAGAGAGAGAGAGAGAGAGAGAGAGAGAGAGAGAGAGAGAGAGAGAGAGAGAGAGAGAGAGAGAGAGAGAGAGAGAGAGAGAGAGAGAGAGAGAGAGAGAGAAATTCAAAACTAGCTGGGTGTCTGGTTACTGATAACAGCTAATTTTCAGAAGTACAACTAAATAATATATGTATATATATATATATATATATATATATATATATATATATATATATATATATATATATATATATATATATATATATGTCATGCAGTGCAGTTACATGCATTATTTGTCTAAAGTGCATGAAAAAGCCACACAAAGCTGTTAGGTTATGTATGAGAGCAAGAGAACTATTCCATTACTCAATACTGATAACAACATATACTTTGTAAATCATGGTGTAAACATCCAAATTACTTGTTCCTCTTTCAGTGAGATTTTTGGGTAACTTTTAAAGCTTTAAAGGAAAAAAAAAAAAAAAAAAAAGAAAAAATGTATAACAGTATGCATTATTACAACCTTTTAAAAAGATTCATGACCTAAATACAATATATCATGAAAGACATCAACAGAAGAAAATAATATGATAGTTATAGGTATGCAAATACACTTAATTAAATACACTTGCATAACTTGGCTCATAACCTTGATGTTATCTATGAAATAACACAAATCTAGGTAGAATACTGAAAGCAATAAAAACAAAAAATTATTTCACAATATGGTAGGAGAGAGAGAGAGAGAGAGAGAGAGAGAGAGAGAGAGAGAGAGAGAGAGAGAGAGAGAGAGAGAGAGAGAGAGAGAGAGAGAGAGAGAGAGAGAGAGAGAGAGAGAGAGATTATTTCACAATATGGTAGGAGAGAGAGAGAGATTATTTCACAATATGGTAGGAAAGAGAGAGAGAGAGAGAGAGAGAGAGAGAGAGAGAGAGAGAGAGAGAGAGAGAGAGAGAGAGAGAGAGAGAGAGAGAGAGAGAGAGAGAGAGAGAGAGAGAAACACTTATATAGCATCATAACAAAAATTGACATACTAGGCAGAAAATTCCAAGCAAATGAGAAAACATTTTACAGATATCATTGCACCACATATCATTCAGGTAGTTCTTCCTTCTCTTGGTATACAATGGAGCATAAACTGTTTCAGTAACAAAAATAAAAAGAAGCAAACTAGAGAAAAAAACATCAAAGACTGTGGGAACAAATCACCTGAGTCACGAGTGGTGAGGGAGTCACGAGAGCCGCTCATGTCAGCTAGCAAACAAAGAGTTTAGTTGAAGAAGGCAGAATAAGTGATGGTTTTATTTGACAACTGCAGGAAAAAAAAAAAAGTTGCACTATGACTATCTCTTTGCTTAGAGGACACTGCAGAGGCTATATAATTTACAAAAGTTTGATAGTAATGCAGCTGGGTTTTTATTAAACTGACAAAAAAATCTATAGGCACACTGGCAGCAAGTGATTTAAAACTGTTGACTGATTAAAATACCGTCAAGAGTAAATCCTCCATGAGCCATACCAATAATGACCATCAATAACAGTATAAATATTGTTGAAGAATAAAAATAAATTGTTGTCAGGCCAAACTGTTATAATTTCTCTGTTACCTAGCACTACATTCAAATTAGTGATACATAACTGTTGAAGACTGTTGGGTTTGACAAATTTGGGATGAACTTACTCTTTGCATGCATTAGTATGAGGGAAAATGCTTTCGTTACTTGCTTCATCTCCGAGAGATTAAGAAAAGTCATTGCCAAGGACAAAACTGTGAATTATAATTTAATGATTTCCTAGTTGTTAATGAGCTATAACTTAACAATTTATTGTGTGTAATGTGTGCAAGATTCTGGATTAAAGAAAAGCAAAAAGCAATTAAATACCAATAAATAACATTGTATAATAAATAACTTAATCTCTCAGAATATATTACTCAAGTATCCTCTCTCATTAAGGGGCACAACTTCCATGATTTTATTCCATATTTCCAGTTCTTGGTTATCAATGGTGACAAGGAGAATAAACTTCCTTGGATGATGATAACAAATTGCAAAATTCCTCACAACTATTATCAATACATTGCTGGTATTTTGGGCCTTTTTTATTATTTTACTAAATCTAGTTTGCATTTCCTGGTTAAACATCTAAACACACATTATGTATGATGTAACACTAGCTAAGCATTAGTATTGCCTAATTCTTAGCTTCATTTTTCAATAGAGTATATCTATGCAAAAATAATACATCTTATATGTTACATTGAGATAATGATGCTTTAAGTATGGACCACAATAATGCCAGCTTTATCTATAAACTGAGTATGCTTGTTTTTCAGGCAAGCTAAATAGAGGTACTTTATAACATATCTGTAACCATACAAAATTAAATATAATATCTTGTATGTATCCATTTATGCAAACCATTGAAAATGTATGCCATCAATACATTACTGGAGAAGCAATATAATTATGCGTAGGAGAATCAATCAATCAAAAACTACAGTTTTAGTGAAAGACCTTGCTCACTCTGCAGATAATTAATTAATCAATTATCTATACCAACAAGCCATCTATATGAAAGGACAAAACTTTAAATTCACTGATTTTTAGTGCACCTTTGTTTCACAAGAAGTTGCTTCTTATATTTCAATCATAGATGCCAACTTAATCCATTTCATAGGTTGACTGAAAACCCAGCCTTAACTTGGTGCCTCTCTATTTTCATATTAATCATTAAACAATTAAAAACAACTTGTAAAGTACAATCTTTATGTTTAGAGTGTGAAGCATCTACAACACATCAACTTTAAACTGCATGTTGTGTCAGGTTATTCCTGAAACCTTTACAAGTACTTTTTTATATAAGTTGAAAAGTAACATGCTAATTTCAGATGCTGCACATTAAACATGATGGCATTTGGGTGATTGTCTCTTGACAGTAATATGCAAAAGATTACCATTTTGATCCCGAAAATTAAAATATAAGTAATGGTGAAAAGGTTATGTTTCCATGAGTAAACGAAGTAATTAAGATATAAAACCATGCAAAACTTCATTACTAATTTCTATTCATTTGTAACATTCAACAACAAAAAAGATATACCTCTAATTTACATCCCTGAGTTTGATCACATACACAATTCAAGCTCAAATGTGGAAATTAAACTTTTGTGGGCAATCTAACCAACCATTTGTAATTTACTATTACCAATTTTGTTTTCTGTTGCATGAGGGCAAATATACTTAAAGTGATTAAATTGGAACTTGAAATTCCTCCACAACATGCATAATATTAGCATGCTGGATATTTCAAGAACCTTGTTGTGAAACCACAAAACACACTTAAATATCTTAAGGTTATATCAAAGATCCCTATCATCTTTTGTCATGATTACTCACATTCAAGCTAGAAAAAATAGAATCCAAAATAAAGAATCTGTGCTCATTTTAGCTTTTAAATAGTAAGAGACCACAATAACTCGTCATGCACTGAACACAAATATTTATATTAAAGAATTATTGTTAAATCAGAAACATTACAAACTTAACACTTAATTTTCCATTATGTATGTGAGAAAGTCTGACAAGTGTTGCTGAGGAAAACTAGGATGTAACTGGGTACCCATAAATATAAGAAACTTGTATTTAAAAACTAAAGTAACATACCCGAGTGCAGCTGTGGCTTGGCACTCTAACATCGCTGATGTCACAGGTAAGATAGGAATGGCCTCATATTACTGAGCATTATGTGTGATAGCTATCTCACCCAGATTTTTTAATAATCTAAATAAAGTTACTAATGCATACAATATATCCCATTGCTATTTCATAGAAGATCACCTTAAAAATGAAAACTAAAATTCATTGAAATGAGTATGTGGTATGTGCGTATTTACCTAGTTGTGGTATACAGGAAGGAGAGCTACCTTCGTGCTGTCCCGTCTCTATATCTACTATCGTCCAACTTGGCCTTGAAATCATGAATCTGCCTTACATGAACCATATCTTTTATCCAAGTTATTCCAAGCCTCTACTATTCTTTGAGGAAAGCTGTTCTTTTAAATATCCCTTCTATAGGTGGCCTTTTCAACTTCTTTCCATGTCCTCTTGAATCTCTTAAATCCCTTATTATCAAATCCTGCTGATCCACTTTTTCTAATCTATTCATCATCCTATGCACTGCAATCAGGTCTCCTTTCTCCCTCCATTGTTTTAACGTCTGTAGATTCAGACTTCTCAATCTCTCTTCATGTGATAAGTCTTGAAGACTTGGAACCAAGTCTTCAAGTCTCCAATTTCTTTATTATTCATTTTTGTACTTGGTGACCACACTATTGCTGCATACTCCAACCTTGGGCGTATCATATTTACAATCACAGTTTCTTCATCATTTCCTAATCTAGATGTCTGAATGCTACTTTTGTTCCTCACAAAGTTGTAAGTTTCACCTATAATCCTATTTATGTTTTTCTGGTGATAAATTATTGGATACAATTACTCCCAAGTCCTTTTCCTTTGTCATTTTCTTAATCTTTTTGTTTCTCATTTTGTAGTTGCCTGCTATTCTCTTTTTACTCTTCCCAAAGTCCATCACATTGCATTTTCTAATGTTGAATCCCATTTCCCATATATGACTTCATTCCCATATTCTGTTCAAATCCAGCTGTAGAGCTTGGGAGTCCTCCTCCCTTCCCACCTTCCTAAGTAAACTGGCATCATCAGCAAACAAACTCACAGAACTGTTCATTCTGTCTGTCATGTCATTAATATATTATTATTATTATTATTGTTTATTGACCCATCAACACTGCAAACATTACTGAAGCCAATACTGATCCTTGTGGAACTCCACTGATCACTTTCAACCACAAGGACTTTCTATCTCTAATTATTGTTCTCATTTCTCTGTCCTCAAAAAATTCTCCATCCACTTCAAAATCACTCCATCTTGATGTCCAATGTTTTTGATCTTCCACAGCAGTCCCTTATGTGGCACCTTATCAAATGCTTTCCAGATAAAATTTCATCTGATCCAGATAAAATTTCATCTGTCCAGCCATCTCTTTCTTGTACTATATCATCCTTGAGTAGAAACCAAATTTATTGTGCAAGATCTTCCTTCTCTAAAACCAAATTGCCTGTCAATCTATCTGTTCTTGTCTTCTAGTTACTTTATCTACCTATCTTTAATTATTCTTTCACAAATCTTAGCAACAACACTTGTCAGGGACAATGGTCTATAATTCAGTGGTTCTTCCTGACATACCCCTTTATAAATTGGAACAATGTCTACTTTCTTCCAGTCTGTGGAACTTTACCGTCAGGTAATGAACTCATTATGATAATATGTATCTTCTCAGTTGCTCCTCTTCTTTTCCAAAGCCAGAAAAATCTATATCACAGCCACAAGATCTTCTGCCTACTAGAGTCACTATGGTGCATCTTTGTTTACATCAAGTTGGCCAACCACAATCCCCACTTGAGACTTTAAATCAATATTTTTTTCTGTAATTTCTGGACAGCATGCTCTAAAGCTCCCCCACCCTACAACACATCCTAGGCAAGAACACTGCAGTAGATCACATGTGTAGGGCTGCAGAATAGCACACTCTGCAACCTCCCAAGACACTCCTTATCTGCACCACAGCCACGGTGTGTGTGTGTGTGTGTGTGTGTGTGTGTGTGTGTGTGTGTGTGTGTGTGTGTGTGTGTGTGTGTTTTGTGAAGAGAGAGAGAGAGAGAGAGAGAGAGAGAGAGAGAGAGAGAGAGAGAGAGAGAGAGAGAGAGAGAGAGAGAGAGAGAGAGAGAGAGAGAGAGAGAGAGAGAGAGAGAGAGAATGTTATGTAGATGTATAAAATAATCAAATATAAATTTTACTAGCTTTCATGTTTTCAAAATGGCAGCTCCAAAGTACTTGTGATACTCAATAACAAAGTGAAAAATGCTACTGAAGATTTTATATACGGTATTACTGTGGTTTCCTGATAATGCATGTGTTACCAGCTACCTGGGAGATTGTTTACATATATTATAGAGGGTTGTATAATTTACATCAAACATGATAATAACATAGGCAGGTTAATGCACCTGATATCCCCTGATTGGTACTTGTTGCCTAATTCTAATGATTTGATATGCATGCTTCTGTGTGCGTGTCTATTCTTTTTAATTTTTTATTTTGTCTGAATAAGATTTTTTATGGGAAGACAGGAATTTCATTAATAACAACAAACTAAACTATACACTTGATCAGAAGGGGGTAAAATTGAGCCATTAAAAATAATAAAAACAAATAAATAAATAAAATAATAAATTTCTGTTCAAAAGAAATTTTCACCAATACTTAAAAAAAAAAAAAAAAGTCATTCACTAAAAAATCTTACTAAACTAATGTGGGATGACTCCACAGCACCTTCAGAAACCCAAAAATGAAAAATGTGGTAAAGCATGACAAGAGACCACATATTCTGTCTTTACTGTGCTTAGTTTTAAATCATATCTGTAACCATGAGCATACCTTAGCCATACATTTTAGTACATAGTTTAGAAATTCTGTATGGATTATAAAAATATATTCTGGAATATGCTGTACATTTAAATTCTTTCACATCTATGGATCAAGCTCATCACCACAATTTCAGTTAATTTCTGGCATTACAAAAGAATTGTATTTCCAATCTTGGGTGCTGAGTGGCTGAGAGTCTTATTCAGAAAAATCCTATTAGATCTGTTGACGCACTACAGAGTACGTTACATGTGAGCTCATCGAGGGAGGTGCGAGATGTTGTCGAGAGCAGAGTGGGAGTGGGGAGTGTGGTGGCCTTCACCAAGCGGCGGGGAGGACCCTCCACGCACTCACGGTCAGGGGGTGCCGGCTCAGGGGGGGTCGTGGGAGGGGGATACACCTGTAGACCACCTGCGGGACCACCAACCACACACCACCCTGATTACTGCCATACCCACCCACCCAAACACACTGACATAGAGGTGCACAGCCATCACATTTAAGAACCTTCACTTCAGGGAAATGACCGGATCTTCCAGGTAACATGAGCAATGGAAAGTTACACTCAGGTTTATAAGAACAGTAATTTCAATTTTTTGCTCAAGATGATGCAAGTATGCATGTACAACCTTCGAGGTGACAGTTCTTGTATGTTCAATGATGAAAAGTATAACTGTAGCTATTAAAAAATATTTAAAGATTATCAAAGTTGTCAAGTACTGCACCACTTTACAGCTAACACACAAAACACCCTCCCTATAGATGGTAAACTACAGCTAGATACCTGCATTTCTAATATATATATATATATATATATATATATATATATATATATATATATATATATATATATATATATATATATATATATATATATATATATATATATATATATATACACACACACACACACACACACACACTTATATATTGAATGTACACAAGCATTTCGGTAAATTATTGCTAAATAATTTTAGCAAGAATCAAGATGAAATATTACTAAATTTAGTACTTCCATTCAAAATTTACTTGACTATACACTAGAATTTGGAAGATGTTTTCAGATTGCAATGCTGGAATGAGAATTTCCCCACTTTCCATTTTATCATAATGTGGTATGCAACACCTCACAGCATTTACCTAAGTATTAGGAGTAAAGTGTTGAAACTTTGCAGGTAAATGCTGCCAACATTTTATGTGACCAAGAATGATACATGTACATATACATGTACATATATGTATAACAGTACTTTAAATCATACAGCAGCATTAATACTTAACCAACTATTTTTATGTTTTGGTCTGAATAGTCCTATGATATGCAAACCATTTTGAAATATTGACATATACAGTGAATGTGACATATCTTTATATTATGTTCATCAAATTTTGTGTTTTTGTCACTCCCACTATTACTAATTTATATTTTCCACATCTATTCATTGAGTGCTAGCTGCTAGTAAAAGCAATACCCTCAAGTAGTCTCATCAAAATCTGATTGATTTCAGATATTCTATGATTAAAAAATGTTGAAATTTATTGAATGGAGATACAAGCATTTTAAACTTAGAAATGTATGTAACTGTCTTATTTCATCACCAATTCAAGTGATTTTCATGTATCTCAGTGATCATCATAAAGAGGTAAGGCCTTCTAAAAATCATCAAATTTAAATAATAAGTGTTTTATCTAAAGGAATGAGTACAATCAGTCACACTGATGCCACCTTCTGAGAGACATTTTACAACTTTACCAGTTTGTTTATATCAAATCTCACTGCTGGGATTCTGTCCCTATATCACTGGAAAGATATTCTTTTTGGCCAGCAGTGGGTGTCTTCTGATCAGACTCTAGCACACAGGCTTGATCTTTGTCACATCATCTGATGTAGCAGAGTGGATGTGGTCAATCTGAGAACTGAAATTCAACTTTCTTACAGAAGATGATGTGGGTGAAGTGGTGGAAAAGAGTGTAGAAGTGGCTGTAGGTGTTGGAATGATGCAAGGAGGAGGAGGAGGATGAGGAGGAGGAGGAGGAGGAGGAGGAAAAGGAAGAGGAGGAGGAGGAGGAGGAGGAGGAGGAGGAGGAGGAGGAGGAGGAGGAGGAGGAGGAGGAGGAGGAGGAGGAGGACAGGGAGAAGGGGGTAGCAGTGTAGTGTCATGGCATGGCAGCATAGAGGTGTTTTTCTTCTTCAGCTCTCTCAGATGCTGACTCTTGGTTTTTAAATATTGTTCTTTTCCTTTTGTCACTCTATTAAAATAATGACGAGAATGTAATAAACAGGGTACCAAGAGTCAGAATCAGTAAGAAAAAATACAGAAGCTCATATATATATATAATCTTTACAACATTGTTCTGAGATTACTGCTAGATGGTCTGAGAGCATTTTGAGGCATTTTGTAAAATGCTATATTCTGGCCCACCAGGTGTGACATACCCCTTTAGTGTCAAACAGGGTGGGCTGTTACTGATTGCTTTCTGATTCAACATTACAAATAACAATTTTTTTTCTTTTCTATAAATGGAAAAGTGCAATGCATATCCAGTATTATGGATATATACTATTGTGTATTTCTCTGTCCTAAAGACTATTGTTTCACTTCAGAGAAAATCTCAATTATTTATGGCAATAGCAATAACATTTAAGGTTTTAGCTTCTGGAAGGATGTTGATAGTATAGCATAGTAATAACTTTTGAACCACAAAGACAAACACCTAATCCACATTAAATCAATTTTTTTTTTTTCCCCATTCTCTTTCATAAAGTTTTATCTCTCTCTTTCTTGCTATATGTTTTAACTGTCAATTAAAAACAAATGTCACTGAGCATGTCCCAAGTTTGCAGAAAGTGTAATTCATTAAGTGGTAGACATATCATACAGCAGCTTTCTATATGGATTGTGACAATGAAAGAAATGTCAATATGCTGATTTAAATTATACCATCTCATTGCATCCCTTTTCACCCATTCCATCACTGTACAGTTTACATCACTTGCACACACTTTCATTTCTCTCATCTTCCTATCTCATCACTCCACGCATCCCTTTCAGCTCATTTCCCAAACCCACACTCTCTAATGTTGTTCCCTATTTCACATCCAGGTCTTTGATTCATATGCTGATGTTAGCAGAATACTATACCTTATACCTATCCATTCACAATTTTTGTAAGTGAATCTATTATCTGCCTACTTTTCATAACCCTCTCTTATCTCCATCTGTCTCACCATGTTGAGTGTTCCCAGTCACTCCCCTCCCTCTCTTCCTTTAACAGACTTTTTTTTTTTTATTTAAACATAGGTACATTATCACCCGAAGGCGCACTTCCTACAGCTGGGACATACACCCAACAAAAGATGAAGTTAGGGACATACACTATAGCTGCTTGTGGAGTAAGCATTCATCTCATCTCATTGACTTTTAAACCTGTGGTAGATAATATCAATATAGGAGACAGAGCTACTGTGAAATTCAGGTTTCCAATTTACTTTCCCAAGGTTTCCCCAAGTTCCATTTATCAGCCAAACAAAAGGAAGGATGAATAGCTGATTAACTATACAAGATATTCAATAATCACACAGCTCTACTTCTCTCTTCTTAAACACTATCACTTTATTCTCTCCAGCATTCACCTTCAGTTTGCATCTCACTCATCCTATAGAAATTATCACTAGTTCCTTTCCACTCTCTGCTAGTAAGACAAGCTCCTTTCCACTCTGTTAGTTTGACAGTATCAGTTGCAAATAGACATGCTAATACAGCTCATTCTATTTCATTGTTTCAACTTTGCACCAACATTTCCAATGGTATACGCATAATGAGAGGATGAAATATGAAGAGTTTGTAAAAGAGTACGTCAGCAAAGTTGGAGTTAATAGGAGAGGAAAAGCCACATGGAAGATAGAAGGATAAGATAATAAGCACATGTGTGCAAAAGATGTTAATAGGATTCAAATGCTTGACTAGGCAAGAGAGGAATGTTTGGATAAGGAGAGGTGGAGGATCTTATGTCATGGCCATCCTCTTGGAGAATACTCCTTTGAGGCATCAGAGATAGATGATTGAAGTTATTTTAACAAATCAGACAATTAAATATAACAAAACCACTTACTCCAGCTGATACTGCTGACCTACTAACCCTATCAGCAAATGTTGTCAGGCTTACAAATGTTACCTGTAGTATTCTATGTTCTTCACCATATGGTGATAACAAAACAATATTTTTGCAAAATAAGCATGGCTGATTATTGGAATACTTAATTGATATAGATCCCAATAAAAAGGATGTAAATATTCTAAATGTACTAACATAAAATTTTGAAGGTATTCCACACCATAACAACATGCATTGCAAACTTTCAAACTATAAAGTTAATCATCTAGCTTGAGTTTGCATCTTGGCCAAGCAGGTTAAATGATATTCAGTTGTTTAGCTTCTCTTCACATAGTGACTGACAAATAAATACTGAAGGTAACAATGTGTTGATATTATAAGGAGTGTGACAATATCTATGTGACTAGTGCCACTTGTTTATGGACTGCAGAAACAAAAGTATGCATTAATGCTTAAGTGGCACATAGTATATGCTGTCCTTTCTTATCATTAAGAGAGGAAACAGTATTCCTCACAGGTGAGACATGACTTTCATAATGCAACACAAGATTGCCCATTCAGATGATCACTCTTGTAAATTCCCAAATTTTACAGAATCATGTACACACTTATTTCTCTAAAACATACCTTTCAGTTCATAATCCCATATCAAATTAAGCACAATATATAACACTAGTACTCAATAGGTATTTCTACAAAGTGAAGAGCTGCCTTTATCAACACAAATATAAACAGAGGAAATTGATGATTGACTAATTACTTGAAATAGGACTATAAAATAACCTATTTTTAATATAAAAAATAAGTAAACACAAAATAAATATATATATAAAACAAGAGTACAAAAGAAGGAAGCAAATTTATTATTATTATTTTTATATAAAACTTATTTTGATGCTAATCTGGATAAAATTTAAGTCATTTAACTGAACTTTATAAAGCTCTACAAGAGGCAAGGAAATCTAAAAGGATATGTAGAAAAAATCTACTTGTTGGTATCATCAACATGACTGCCAATGTTATGTTATTGCTGCCATTACCACCACCTGCTCTACCTTCCAACTCCTGCCTTTATTTTCCTATAGAGTCAGCACCTTTGCAGACTTACAAATGTCTCTAGCATGTGTCTTGGAAGATCTTTTAAGAATATTAACACAATCATGGTCATGGTGTGAGTGAGGGACACCTGGGTAGCAGTGGGAAATATGTACAATATACAGACTGTAGGAAATGTACACATTTGGTCACCAAAAAATCCACTAATCTGACAAAATTATTGGGCAAAGGAGGAAATGAGAATTAATGTGGTGGGCAGTGAAAGTGTGTGTGAGCATATGTGGTGTGGGAAGCTGCACCTTATGCAAGATTTGAATTGGTGGTAACCTGTTAAAAACTAAATCAGCATACATTTTCCCTTCACTTCCTTTTCTTATGGGATCATAAAAGTTGCTGGAGAAAATTTCCACCCCTTCATTCTAGTTCTATACAGTTACCTCCTTCAAGTAAGGAAGATCATAAATGCCATTCGAATTTTCATAATAAAAGTAAAGATGATGATGGCAATAATAATAATAATAATAATAATAATAATAATAATAATAATAATAATAATAATAATAATAATAATAACAATAACAATAGTAACAATAATAAAAATAATAACAACAGTAATAAATATGCTGCATACATATTTACTCAGATGGGTTTTCCCCTTTTAAACAATCCCACTACCAGGGCAACATTTAGGGGAGAAAGAAAAAAAAACAATGCCAATGTATGACATTAAAAAGGACATCTGGCCTAGTTCATCTTCCTCAATGCTTTCTGATCAACTTGAAGTCAACACCATTGTTTCTAAGTCTGATCACCATTTCTTACTTTACATGTCATTCAGAGTATTCAGTCCTGCTTCCCACAAATTATTTTTTGCAACTGAAATCTCACCTCCCAAGATTTACAAAGACTGCAGTGTTCTGTTGAACAGCTACAACAATACTATAGCCAGGTCACCACTAATGTAGAATACATTAATGCAAGTTGCATCTAACACAGGGGATCAATTTCTCTCCAAGTCTTACCATAACAAGGGGAACTTAAAAAATTGTAATGTAAGGATAAAGTACCGCAGGCCGATGAGAAGTTCATAATGCAGGGTAAGATAACTATAATGCTGGGGGCAAGGAGTGGGCAGCCACTGGCCCTGCCACCCACAGTAATGCCAATTTAGCGAATAACCTGGCAACAGTGCAATTCTATCCTGCAACCTGCAGCAGTGAGGTCACCCTTGCTTACACTGTTAGGAAACTATTGTTTATCATTTGCATTTAGTAATGAAGACCAAAGATTTGCACCAGATAACATAGTGAGTGTGTGAAAATCAAGTGAGAAAGATGAGAAGAGTGGATGGAAGGAAATATAGACAATATAATAAATGAGCATTCATCAGTCGTTTGTAAACAATGGTTTGGCATAGTTTTTAATGACTAACTGCTTCTATACTGTACTAGTAACTGAAGGTTAGTGTTAGTATTTAATGATAAGTACAATTATCTGAAAATATATAAAATACACGTAGATGATATGAAGTAACATCAACAATGAGTGTTCATCAGCTTAGTGTGAACAATGGTTCAACAGTTTTCAATGATGATTACTGTACTGTACCAATTTTTTTCATTAATCCTTTGATGTCTTAGGAAATCCTACGTATTTGTTACCATAATTTATACATAAAAAAATTTGAATGTTGTGGTAGTCAGGATATATTTAAATTTAAGGGCTTGTCTCAGCCAGGTTGTAGCCATAGTAATTTTCTGCCATTCCTTTCATTAAAACTCAAAAATAAATTGCGTTTAATGCGAACTGTTAGCAAAACCTTCCCCACAACAAATATCACCTGCCTGTATCTCAAATCAGTTAACAAATAAAACTGAATGATAAATAAATGCATAGAAAAATAAATATATATATACAGTGTGTGTGTGTGTGTGTGTGTGTGTGTGTGTGTGTGTGTGTGTGTGTGTGTGTGTATATATATATATATATATATATATATATATATATATATATATATATATATATATATATATATATATATATATATATATATACGAGTATATATTAGAGATTTTGGTGAAACTTTTGTTGTTGCCTTGGACATATCAAAAGCTTTTGATAGAGTCTGGCACAAAGCTTTGATTTCCAAACTACCCTCCTACAGCTTCTATCCTTCTCTCTGTAACTTCATCTCGTTTCCATTCTGACCATTCTATTGCTGCTGTGGTAGACGGTCACTGTTCTTCTCCTAAATCTATTAACAGGGTTCTGTCCTGTCACCCACTCTCTTATTATTCATCAATGACCTTCTAAACCAAACTTCTTGTCCTATCCACTCCTATGCTGATGATACATACCACCCTGCACTTTCCCACATCTTTTCATAGATGTCCAACCTTTCAGGAAGTAAATATTTCAAGCAGGGAAGCCACAGAATGCCTGACTTCTGATCTTTCTAAAATTTCTGATTGGGGCAGAGCAAACTTGGTATTGTTCAATGCCTCAAAGACTCAATTCCTCCATCTATCAACTCAACACAACCTTCCAGACAACTATCTCCTCTTCTTCAGTGACACTCAACTGTCCCCCTCTTCTACACTGAACATCCTCGGACTGTCCTTTACTTATAATCTGAACTGGAAACTTCACATTTCATCTCTAGCTAAAACAGCTTCTATGAAGTTAGGCATTCTGAGACATCTCTGCCAATTTTTCTCACCCCCCCCAGCTGCTAACTCTGTACAAGGGCCTTATCTGTCCATGTATGGAGTATGCTTCACATGTCTGGGGAGGTTCCACTCATACCACTCTTCTAGACAGGGTGGAATCAAAAGCTTTTCATCTCATCAACTCCTCTCCTCTAACTGACTGTCTTCGGCTTCTCTCTCTCATCGCCACAATGTTACATCTCTTGCTGTCTTCTACCACTATTTTCACATTAACTTCTCTTCTGATCTCGCTAACTGCATGCCTCCCCTTCTCCCGTGGCTTCGCTGCAAAAGACTTTCTTCTTTCTCTCATCCCTATTCTGTCCACCTTTCTAATGCAAGAGTTAACCAGTATTCTCAATCATTCATCCCTTTTTCTGGTAAATTCTGGAACTCCCTGCCTGCTTCCATATTTCCACCTTCCTAAGACTTGAGTTCCTTCAAGAGGGAGGTTTCAAGACACTTATCCTACAATTTTTGACTACTGCTTTGGACCCTTTTATGGGACTGGCATCTCAGTGGGCTTTTTTTATTGGATTTTTGTTGCCCTTGGCCAGTGTCCCTCCTGCATAAAAAAAACACACACACACACACAAATAATATATATATATATATATATATATATATATATATATATATATATATATATATATATATATATATATATATATATATATATATACACACACACACACACACACACACACACACTTGAATTTTGCACTATCCGAGTTTTGTGATCCTAGAGTTTCATGCTGAGTCATACACTCTTACCATCCCAACTTTCACACATTAACTCCTTGTATTTCATGTTTCTGTCATGTATAGGTCACATTTTCCTACCACTGGCATCACACGAGCTGCCACAACCCTAATCACACCCCCGCTCACAAGGAGAGAGAAGGGAGAGAAAGGCTAGTGCCACACTACAGTATATGGCAAAGGCCCTGCTGCATTGAGAAAAGACACACAAACAAATGAGAGGTTTCTCACTATAGTGGCACTACCATATCCACCACACAGTGCCAAACCATGCTGTGGCAGCACCACAATGCCACATCATGCGAGATGTGAGGGCAAAACACACCCACTCACTCAGTTCTAGATAAGGCAGCACCACACTGGATGAATGGACAAAACACACACAGTCCTAGGCCATGCAGCAGAAATAAGTTAGTGTTTTTCAGTGTTTTCAAGACCCCAAGTTTTGTGATCCTCAAGATCTCCACTGTTTTTAGAACACACACACACACACACACATTTATTTATATATATATATACATATATATATATATATATATATATATATATATATATATATATATATATATATATATATATATATATATATATATATATATATATATATACACACACACACACACACACACACACACACACAATGTATGGTTCACAAATATTTTTTGTTTTACTGCAAGACCTAATCTTGCTTTACTGCAAGACCTAATCTTGAGGTGGAGAACATTATTTTCTAGCAGAAAAGCAGTTGTTTTTATGCTGTATTACTGTAATGGGGAGTTTTCAGAACTAATCTGCCGGGTGTCATTATTACTGCATGTCCCCAGTGACATGAGCTAAAATATTGTTATTGTAAATCCCATGTGTATAGATACATAGAACATTGCTCATTATGATACTTACAAAATTCTTCATCAACCTTTAAATATCGTGTATGGATAATTTTGAGAGAAGTTGGTCAAAAGAAATATTTTTTATGATTATTTAGTAATACTATCAATATTTTAAATACAGCATATTTGCTATCAATATTTTAAATACAGCATATTACAAGTCTAAAATCTATTGATTTGGACAGTGAAAAAGATAAAAAAATAAGACTACTATAACATATAGTATGACATACTCAGTAACATCATGATATATGAACATACAGAGTGTGTTCATGTTATGAGCGAGATACGTTCAAGAAGGTTGCTCATGAGTTGTTTTGCTCATAACTTGTCATTATAATTTTTCAGTACAAAAAAGTATTGTATGTTGGGCAAACAAGGTAATGCTTACCTACTTGACACTTGATACCATGAGAGAGAGAGAGAGAGAGAGAGAGAGAGAGAGAGAGAGAGAGAGAGAGAGAGAGAGAGAGAGAGAGAGAGAGAGAGAGAGAGAGTACACCTTGCCTTATGGGTGATGTGATACTACTAAGCAGTGACAGGTTAAAATGAGACATCTCTCTCTCTCTCTCTCTCTCTCTCTCTCTCTCTCTCTCTCTCTCTCTCTCTCTCTCTCTCTCTCTCTCTCTCTCTCTCAGGTTATACACACCTTTATTCATATAATTAATTAAGATGGTTGTTGGAAAGCATAAGACAAGTTTGTTTGTCTATTCATGGACTTAGGAGTGAGTGTAGCCAAGGTCCAACAGCTGTAGCTGCATGAGTTATGAGACTCTCTCTCTCTCTCTCTCTCTCTCTCTCTCTCTCTCTCTCTCTCTCTCTCTCTCTCTCTCTCTCTCTCTCTCTCTCTCTCTCTCTCTCTCTCTCTCTCTCTCTCTCATGCACATTTTTTCCTTTCTCCCTCTCTCCTTCTCAGGTTATACACACCTTTATTCATATAATTTATTAAGATGGCTGGCTGAAAGCATAAGACAGTTATGTTTGCCTATTTGTGGACTTAATGTAATGGAGCAGCACAACCCTCCTGTTTCTATGCCTCTCAGAGGCCGACTGGCGGAGTTCCGTACGCTGTGGAATCTCAAGCCAAACTCACTGCAGTGCAGTATAAGTTTTGAATTAAATTTAAAAACTTTCAAGCCAGACTCACTGCAGTGCAGTAGGATAAGTTTTAAATTAAATTTTAAATTAGTATCTCAAAATAAACTGCTACAGAGCCTGTGTCCTCGGGCAGTGGATGGTCCTCCGCTATGGTACTGTGCTGTGTAGGTAGTGGCGAAGCAGTGTACTACATAAATATGATGTATAGCACCAAATCTGAACTTTTGGTTAGCATAAAGAACAATATTGAGAACACAATTTCATTTTGTGAGTAGACTGCTCATATCTGAAAATTTGTAACTTGTTATCTTGTAATTCGGACACCCTCTGTAGTTATTTTTGTGGGGATTTTAGCATCTCTTTCATGAAGCGAACGACATGGCAAAGTAATCAAACACCAAAACAAACATCTCTCAAGACAGCTCTGGCATAATGGGAGAGGAATACAGGAAGCCACAGGTTCATGGAGTAGTGGCGTGGACACTGCAGCAGGAATTAACTGGTTGTCCAGCTACATGTTTAGCAGATTCTAATGTTAAAAGTAAGATTTGAGAAAAGATTAATATTGAAAGAATAATTGAAGATTTGTTAACTTCAACTATGGCAGGCCAGTCAGATCAGATGTTTATTTTGGTTAGATCAGTGGTTCTTGACAGAGGGACGAGCAGACACTCTCTGGTGTGTGTGTGCTGGGGGGAGGGGGGGGAGAGCACAGGATGGGAAGGGAAAGAAATAATAAAAAAAAAAAATAAGTAAATAAATAAATAAATAAATAAATATATAAATAAATAAATAAATAAATAAATAAATAAATAAATAATAATAAGAAGAAGAAGAAGAATAATGTGTGAGCCAATACAATAATAGCCTAGCTATGGGCTATCTATCTATTTATTTATCTATCTATCTATCTATCTATCTATCTATCTATCTATCTATCTATGGTGGCATTGTTAGGGAGGGGGTTGAGTAAGTAGTGCAGGGAGGAGGGCCCCAAATGCATTGAACCAGCTTTGGGAGGACCCAACTTGCAAAAAGGTTGAGAACCCCTGGGTTAGATATACAGCATTATTCTCGCCAGGACACTCGAGTTGCCTATTTTCAATTAAAATTGTTGTTTCCATATACTAGGAAGTCTGCATTAATACACTTCTGATCAATGGTGTACTTTTTTGGAAACCTCGAGATAACCAAATAAACCTAGATGCTGTATTCACTAGAAAATCAACTTATATACTTTTGTTCATGAATAGAGTTTGATTTTACCTGTGTTACTACTTAGAAGGAACTGTGTAGAAAATATATTATATAAGCTAAATGCACCTTTCATGTATATAGAATGACACTAGACATATTTGATATTGCACCTATATGTGGGAAGGGGATATGTCTGGTGCTGCCGCTGGTGATAATCACTAGTTTACCAAACTCCCCATTAACAATTAATTCTTTCTGCAGAAAACATACTAGCTAAATGCTGAATCATATAGTACTGTTTCACATAGGTAAATTTTTTCACCTTCATATGGTACATTTTTAATATAATTCATAAAGAAAAATATATTATATCTTCTTTCAACAACAACAATGGTATAGCCGACATTATTAATGTTTGCTAATTACTCCTCTCCAATATCAACTTTCAGGATCAATCAGTGAACAGCATCACTTTACTGAGGAGGCATACCTGAGAGAGGACTAAGGAAGAAATAACTATCTCAAAAGCACAAGACAGAGATAACCACCAAGGCTGTTACATAATATTGACTCTTTCCATATCTAAGTTTAAATTCTAAAGTCATGAATTCCCTCAGATGAAAACAGAACAAATAACTGCACTAGATCTTTAACTACTGTAATTCTAACATCTTCAAAAACACTGCAGGTATGGTTCATCTTCTATTGGTTAATTTACTGAATTATCCTTCAATGTAAAAAGTGCTAAATTCTCAGTCAGGAGTGATAAAATTCATTCCATAATGACAGTGGAAAAAAAAAAAAGATACATCTGTATACTTTTTGCAATCAAGATAATCATGTATAGAAATGCCATAGGCAAAATATAAAGTATAAACAACAAGTTTTCTTTCCTTTCACACTACATAATTCCAACATCACAGTATCTTAAGAAGTAACAGATTACAGCTAAATCAATTTTAATTTAATTATGAAAATAATAGCATTCCAACTAGAAATTCTTCGCAAAAATACTATGGATGCATGTTCAATAGTTAAGCAATAATTACAATGTTCATATAAAGTGTCAGCACTACTTAAACTTTAATTTTATTAACTACACAAATTATGCTTTTAAGATGCATGACAATACTTTTTATATCATATTTAGGACCTATATTTTTCATTTGATCTTGAATTGCAGTTTTTTAAGAAATAAGCGAAACCATTTGGATCATTCTCTCTTTTGATTTTATTGCTTGAGACATTAGTGTACAAGCACCGATTGATAAGTATAATTCAATAAGCTGTCAAAAATTGAGTTTAAAGAGCATCAATATAAATAATAATTTTACAAGTGTGCTAAAATAGTTTGAGACAAACCATCATATGGAAAGGCAATAATCTTGAGAACAAAACTTCAAGGGCATGGAATTACCAATCCATCAAATATATCCTTTGTTCTGTACTATAAATACAACCATCAAACACATGCAGACAGATAATGCTCATGCAAAACAACAATCACAATATATCAGTGCAACTACAAATAAACAAATATTTTACTTAAAGAAAAACTTTATACCAGAAGAATACTGTGCACACACATGAACCTCACTCATCCGGGCAGCTGCAGGGCCAAAGATCAGACTATGCCTCTCTGATGGATATTTTACAGAAGTGTTCCCTTCAAGATACACATATCTTATCAAGAGATTCAAGTTATATTAGTATTTTGAAGCAATTCAGCTGCAGGATGTGACTGGGGCAGGGACACAATACAGGAGGAGGACGACACCACAATGGTATGTGAGGTGAAGGACGGTGGTTAATGTGTAGAAACTATCTTAGATTTCAGGAAAATGCTGATATCTTCATGGCTCTTAAAAAAAAAAAAAAAAACTCATCCAGCATGGGAGGAATTATGTAAATGGGTCACTCAAAGGAAAATGTGTATATCACTTTGGTGATAAGAACACACCATAGAACATTCTGAAGAAACAAGAGCTATACTTATTCAGATTATTAAAATTTTAGACTAAGCATTCTGAACATTATAGGGAAAAATTAGATTGTGTGGGAAAGAAACTGAGCATATACTCATCTACTGAATGCACTTATTTGCAGCCTTGAGGATTTAAGTCCTGTCTGGAAAGCTATTCACAATTGTAATATGTATGGGATACATGCTTTACTAATTTATATTACATAGTAAAACTGGCAGAACCAAACAGTTATACATTTATCCCATTTACCCTTTCAGATAGGCATTCAGACTGTGATCTTTTCTTCACACTTCAACCTGAAAATCAGGGACTATTCACCACACCTTATGTCAGATTTTTTTTTTTCTAATCAAGATAAACACAGCCACAACAATCTTGCTTCCTGTATCAATAAACTGGGCCTAATCTGAATTCATTCTGGATGATGGAGGTATTGGTGTAACAGACAGTATCAAGCTAAGGTAAACGATTTACAGTGACAAGCCAAATAATAAATAATGTGCACCATAGTGTAATAAACTAAGAGAGGATATTCACCCCTGTCAGCACGGTCTGGCATCAGATGGTAGTCTCTGTCAGAGGCCCCATGTTCAAGCGTCAAGCTCTCTGCCTTAAAGAACTGGTGTCTGGGGGCAGGTTGAGGCTTGTTCATGTCATGGGGCAGGGTGCGTGGGGCAAAAGAGTATGGGGGAGGAGGTCTGTCACGCAAGGATGGGGAAGATGCCCCATCCCTTGGGTGGGTCCCCCCATTCCCACTATCAAAAGACTGGTCCCGTGAAACAAAACTATAGGGTGGGGGTGAAGTAGAAGGGGGTGGGGGAGGATATGGAGGGAGGGGAGGATATGTTGGCTCCAGGTCTGAGGGCTGGGTGGAAACCTTGGAGCGGGAAGACACAGTCGTGGGCAGAGATTCTGTGCTTGGGTATGATTGACGGAATAATTCTGTAATGAAGAAGAAACCTAGCAATTGCATTTGTATGCTACATACAACACCTTAAATTTTACTGATTCCCAATGAAAGCTGTATGACATAAAGAGCACTCCAGAAGTTAAACAAATATGTAAACTTTCAAATTAAGATAAAGACTTCAGCTGCCATTCCACCATCTCTGCTTTCTTATAAAAAAATAAATAAATGAAAAATAATAACAATAATCTTAGAAAAAATAAAATAAATAAATAAATAAATAAATAAATAAATAAATAAATAAACAAATGAACAAATAAAAGTGTGCAAGCAAGACGAGCCACAAAATTTGGTATGAAACCAAACTATTAACTGGTTTGTATTTATATATTTATAATACCGCTTCTTTTATAATCTAATTAATCAACACTTTGAAATTTCGCAATTCCTGCAAAACCTCAAACAGCATGACAACACCCTAATTTGAATGTATATTGCTTTAAACAACACCTAACCCCCCCCACCAAAAAAAAAAAAAAGTAAGAACCACTTGCCTCAATGGAAGCTGGAAGTGAGCATTCTAGATGTGCATCAAGTTTTATGCCTTCTCACTCCCAAAGTATTCAATTTGTTATTCTATCAACAAATTACTGAAAACCAGATCCTCACTAATTACATTTACACAAGGTTCAGTTACAAAAGCACACCTAGGCATACGTGTGCAACTGATGCTCAAACAATTTCAGTCAGTAGATCTTTCCTTTCCCCACCACTAAGACAAGGGGCCTGATATAAATTTCAATTTAGTCACAGGGCATGTGTGTGTGTGTGTGTGTGTGTGTGTGTGTGTGTGTGTGTGTGTGTGTGTGTGTGCGCGCGCACTGTTTTGGCAACCTTCTCCTTTGTTGTGATGCTGGTATAGTATATTGCTGATAGATTAGTTTATTAACTAATAATATATAATTTGTGTATTTATTGTGTTTATTACAAATGGGGATATTTTTGCTTATAAATTATAACTAAGCTTCGGATAGTTGGCAAGATTGCCAGCCTCACAAAATGTCATATTAAGCATACAGTTCATCCTTACCAATTGGGTCCTGTATTCTTATTGCATGATTGATTTCCAAGTATTTTTCAGTAGAAAGCAATGATAAATCAATCAATAAAAAGATATATTCAATAAATCAACTTCCTGAAACTTTGAAAGCACACACATCCACACACACATAGGATGGTGCAGAGCATTAAACCAAGTCCCACATGGATCCATTCTGACACCAGCCATATTTACAATACGTATATCTAAGCAATACAGAAATAATTAGGCGGATGTAGTAAACAGTTATGTGACTTTGCAAAAAAATGCCAAAGTATTAAGAAAAATTTAATTTAATGAAGGCTATAAAACACTACTACAGGATGTAGAAAGGATATGGTGATGGAGCTGTAGATGGTAAATGGAATTTAAGTTTACAAAATAAAAAAAGAAGGAATCCAACAAAGGCACCAGATGTATGCACGATTACAAGTTCAGAAATACAATCATTAAAGTTGAAGATAAGGACCAAGGAGTAATATTTTCTAACAGCTTATCACCAGATAAATATATAATAATGATAACATTACAGGAAAAATTCTTCAGCTATTTATGAAAATAAGAGTAGCATTTACTTATTTGGATGAAGAAATTATGAAGTTATTGTCACAATGATAAGTCAAAGACTTGAGGTATTATATTTGAACTTAAATGCTTCTGAATGGCAGTTTAAGTAACAAAAAATTGGACTATCAGTATCTGTAAATCATATAATTCATTCTAAACTTTTTCCTCCCCTGGTCAATGGTTCCCACTACATTAATCTTTTTGGAGTTATTTTCACCACTAATAAGCTCTTTGGTATCATTGTGACTTTTTAGAAGTAAAACCACTTATCAAAAAGCAGAAAACTATTTTTGCTAAGTATATGACCACAGCAGAACAACAGGAGGAAGCCTTTGTCTATGACCTTATATAACCACATATGTGGATGATTGAGTACCAGATACTTTTGTTAAGTACCAAGTTTAACATTTGCATTCCAGTATCAAAAGGTTTGACTTGTAAGCTGTTTGAATATTGAGTCTCCACTGTATGCAGTAATAATGTGATCACCTCAGAAGAAAGTGTATGAGAAAATTGGAAGATACAAAGAATAGGAACCAAAAAGATGATACCTAATTTAGGAGGCAATACAAGCATTGCTGCTTTCCTGTATATCACAACTAAGTAACTACATAAATAAATAAATTAATTAATTAATTAATTAATTAATTAATTAATTAATATATAAACAAATAAATAAATAAACAAACAAATAAACAAAAAAACAAACAAACAAATACACTGCAAATTACTCAAATATATTTTTCTATCTATGTAAACATTGACTCATTTTGACAGTAATGACTGCATATATCTGTTCTAAAAAGAATGAAAACAGAAGTACTCATACACAGATCAGGTCACTGAGTATGAGCTTTTTATAGCAACGACAAACAAAATTACTTGGTGGCAGTTCTCCGAGGTTACTTCACTGGAAATTGTGGAGATACTAAAATATATTGTGGGACACACGATACTTTGGACATCAAAAATAAAGTTATGATAGTAT
>NC_087160.1:27741931-27764431 GCF_035594125.1 Scylla paramamosain
AGGAGGAGGAGGAGGAGGAGGAGGAGGAGGAGGAGGAGGAGGAGGAGGAGGAGGAGGAGGAGAAAGAGGAGAAAAAAAGAGGAAGAAAAACGAACAAAGCAAAATAATTATCCACTGAGTTATAGTATGTCATTTGAACATACACACAAGCACATACAGTCACTTACCAATAATAATATTAAATAATCCTAAGTAGCTACAAATATCCATCTAGCTTCGTTAGATATATGCTATTATGTTTATTTTTTAATGGGAAGATGAAAATTTTCTTATGACTGAATTACAAAATAACATGGTACTGTTTACACAACCAGAACAATGATGAAGTCACAAATTCTAAAAGAAAAGACAGAAGCAGTATAAGCATCAATTTCTTTTCACTATGAAACAAATGGATATTCACTGGAGGTATTTTTGTTTCCAGGATCAATATTTGCAGGGAGCCTATGCTTTGACTGGCACTACATTCACTCTTTATATATAAACAACCCTGTGCCTCTTACAGGTTTACACATTTATATTACACATTTATCATTACTGATCACCAAATCCAGATGCACTACTTCCTATAATAATCTGAACCCAAAGTCCAGGTCAAGAAGTGTAGATCCTTGATGTGTGCATCTTCTGACTAAATTGGCCTTGCTGTCCCTTCTGATATGAATATGTGTTGCCTAAAGTCTTATTCATAACAGAATGCTTTCAGTTTCATGCAGCTCTAAAGACAAATATCTTGTAACCACTGCAAAATTTTCTGCAATGCCATTATGACAGAAGTAAGCACAACTTACCACAATAATTTCTAAAGCATCTCTGACATGCATAATAAAAGTAAGAGAGTTCACGTTTTAAAAGAGGTCAGGAAAAGACAAACATTCATGCAGAAAAAGAAAAAAAAAAAATTCATAAGGCAGTCAACCATCCTCATGAAAAGATGAGACTTATGGAGTTGGAGAAACACTTGTCACTGAACATTCATTAAAACAGAGATTATTCATCCATTAATATGGCAGTTCTCATTTAAAAAATAAACATCTGCAGTCACTTTTCAAAGAAAGGAGAGGAAATTAGAAAACTTGGGTATATCCACAAAAACCTGATCCTTGTGGAGAGGCCTCACTCCCATATTTTCATCCATATACACTTGCATTTTTGGTGCATATTTTAAAGGAGTAGTTTATACTCAATTATCAAAATTTCTGCAATCTACTAATATAGAAAATTTAATAATCTGAATCAGAATGGTACTATTAACACATACTTGAGGAAGTTACAGGCAGAGACATCCACTTGCCCAGACCACTTTTGAGTTACATAAACTACAATCTTCCTCAACTAGCCAAGATTCTGCAGAAACACCTAGACAGCCCAACTCAAACACAGAGGGTAAAAATCACACCATTTAATACTACCAGCAAGCTATACAGAACACCAGACAGCCAACATGGGAATAAGTGGTGGCAGAGAGGTAAATGTCCTGCTGCTATTCATTTCTGATGGGTCAGCTGACATGAAGCAATTCATTATGTGTCTTGTGCTGCATGAGTCAATTTGAGGCAATCAAAGAAGACATTAAAGTAACATAGTATTGCCCACATCAGTCTTGTTCACAAGCCCTGCAGATTATCACCTTTGTGTTTATTGGCTTCCTATTCCTTTATGCACTATTTTTTCATTAATTAATTATTATTATTACTTATTGATTTATTTTCAATTTTACCTATTTATTTATTTATTATTTATTTATCTTTTGCAGCTTAGGAAATACCTGTCTAGTCTATTGTTATTATCCTTCTTCTTTAATAAGTTGCTTAATTTTCTTCACTTGTTGAATTAGTAATGTTTCAAGTACTTTAGACATAGGTATAATCTAATCAATTTAGAATGTAATATGTACGATCTCCTTTTGTAAATCTAAGAAATCAGTTAGTGGTATTCATAAATTATCAGTATGACCAATACCAAAGCTATTTTTATACAATCCATGATAAAAATAAGTGGAATCAGAAATAAGAAAAACTTGATCATTTCCAGAATGCAGAAACAGAGTGACTGTGATCAAACCTGTGATGCTGCACTCGGGACTTAAAAAGCAATGGGACTATATTCTGCAGAACAATCACTGTTAACCATTTTTGCCTAATGGCCTCTGAAACAATTACATATTAAAATGAAGCCCACAAATATGCACCCTTCTTGTTTCCTCATGTGTATTAGTATAAGCAGACAAACATGAGTACAACACTTTCCTTATTGGGATGAATAGAAAGGAGGAAGATTGAAAATATGATAAAAGATAACAAATATGAATCTAAATAACAACAACAACAACAACAACAACAACAACAACAACAACAACAACAACAACACCAATGTAAAGTGGTACTGTGTACGGATGGGGCTGCCTTACTCCACAGTATAGTACTAGTGCATGCACATGGGGACCTGATCGATACTCAGCCGCACAGGTTCAAATATTGGCCATAGTCTGAGATTAGCAAAGCAATCTACTGGGGACAACAGTTCCCAAATATGAAATCTAGAGTTGATGAGGAAGTAATTTAGTCAGGGTTATAAAACATATCCAAGTGTTATGAGGTGGTGTAAAAATGGCATTTATTACCTGTGTGTGTGTAAAACAAAGGCTTGACATTATTTTTTTTTCTTTATGAATTCATATGTAATTGTCACCTTCAGTTATATGCATAATTTTCTTTTTTTAGAATAACAGATAGTCTGAAAATATTATATATTCATCTTGAGGGGCCTGCTTCACCCAGATCAGAACCATAGAACTTTTTTGCCGTTACTGTCATTATAACTGAAGTGAATCATGTTTAATGCAGGCTGTTGGCAGAACCTTCCCCATCTGTTAGCAGTAACCTGAATTTATACTAGATTCACGTCTCATTCTGCTTCTCTGTTCACGATTTGTAGTTCTGACCATAAAAAGCTTATTAATCAAAGATCCAACACACACACACACATCCACATAATCCTCCTCTCATTAATAAAAAAAAAAAAATAAATAAAATAACAATATAAAAATATAATAAAAATAACTTCATTAATACAAAAATATGTGAACAATACAAAAATACAATAAAAATAAACAACAGAAGCTGATGCACACCTTTGAACAGAAGGCTGTAGTCTGAATGACTAAGTTGTTTTACATAAAAAGATTTTTAATGCAAGTGTTTTTTTTTTTTTAAATGGCTCCTGCACCACTATGAATTACTATAAATCTAATAGAGCTTATGATATATGCAGGCCAATAAATATATATCTATATATGTCTGTCTGTCTGTCTGTCTGTGTTTATCTATCTATCTATCTATCTATCTATCTATCTATCTATCTATAATATATATATATATATATATATATATATATATATATATATATATATATATATATATATATATATATATATATATATATATATATATATATATATATATATATATATATATATATATATATATATATATATATATATATATATATATATATATATATATGCCGCCCACACATTTATGTCCCCAAATTTGCTCACCTGCATGTTTTAGTACTTTAAAGTATAAAGGTCCACTGTTTTTCAACAAAAGGATAAAAATGGTCATAGCCACCACAGACAAGGTGGAGAGGGCCTGAATTATTACCCTGAGGCAAGGAGTCAAGATCATTGAAACTGTTGCCCATGTTGGGCGCCCTAGAACCAGTAACTTTCACATTCTTTCCATTAGTAAAGACCTGAATGAGAATGAAGTTTCCCTGCCAAACCTCATCCTAGCTAGCAGAAGAGTTTCATGAAAACTGATAAACTCATCAGGCATACTTTGACCAAATATCCAAAATCGAGAATGAACACTCAGAACTGCTGTTATAATGTGTTCATTGTCATTCAGACCTATGATGGTGGCAGGGAAGTATAACAGATGATCTGAAGGCAATGTTTCTCATGAAAGAGCATTGCAGAGTGAACCCCTATGTCAATCACAGTAACAGCAAATTCAACACAACATATTCAGCAAAGATGATCACTAAAGCTTGTGTGATTTTTGATTAGCCTTGACAATCCTGTCACATTTTCATTCCCACAATGAGGCAGGACAGACTGACTCCCTTTAAGTGGGATGTCAGCCTGATGTATACTCACAGACATACTAATTAAATAAAACTATACAAGAATAAAGAAGCCACCATGCTAAAATTCATCCACATTAACCAAAATTGTCACAACTGCTATATATATTCTGACTCAGTAATTTTAACAGCTGTTCACACCTTTCATATTCCTGTTTCAATATTTACCTAGTTGTAATGAAGAGGGTCTCAGCTAGGATTCTATCCCTATATATAATTACTTTCACCTTTCCTTTAATACTTTGGGAATTACTGCAGTAGTTACCTTGCTTCTCCTGTATCCCATCCTTACATATTTTAGTCCCCCTCTCTCTATATGTCATGATCATATATATAATTACCAACATACACAGATAGCTTAATCATCTGATCATTTATCTATCTCATGGACACATATGTAAAACCAGTCTTCACAACTATTTACTCACTGTGTAACTGAGAATACAGTCATTCACCAGCTTCCAATCATATAATTTAAGTAACCTCACATGTTTCTATGATAACAGAAGAGAGAGAAGGATCAGAATGTAATAGATAACTTGTTTTCAAGTAGATTTTCATGTCTGTGATGTATTTGGTTAGTTGTTATATTCTGTTTGTATAAATTTCATCACTGATTTTCCTTTGAGGGACAAATCAAGACAAAATGTGTTTTCCATATAGTTATAGTTGGCCATTTTTTTATGCTTTCATAGTCCATAACTAAATATGAATAATGGAAGAATGTGACACATGATGATGATAATGATAATGATGATGATGACAGCCTTCAAGTACCTTAGCTCATCAATGATGGAATAACTTCAAACTTCAAAATGATGAAATAATCAGAAACTTTGACACCAGATGCAATGGGCACTAGAGATCCTTTCACTCCCTCAAGCTTGGCAATCAACTTTGAGCTGATAAATGAACATTACTGTCTAGTACATAATAAGGAGAGGTTCCAATTCATGTTCAGTATAAAAAATAAATTACGGAAGGGGAAAAAAAAAAACAAAGAAGACACTATACACAAATACAAACTTGACATACATAAACAAACAGACGAATCATCATTGAATACACAGCACAATTACAACAGAAAATTGATGCTCATAAACAATGAGTGATCAAAAAAGTATCTAGATAACAGTTGTTATTTTTAAGACAATAACTGAGTAATCTTTGTTGAAACTCCCCTTTAATACATATAGGTCTTTCATAATTCAGAATCCTTCTGTTACTGTAAGTTACTTTGTCATTATGTATGATGCCTTCCATGATGTCAAATCATTGCCAGGATTATTTAAACACTAGGAAATAACATGGACACAAAGATACATTGGTAAAATGAGTTTGTTACAAACTAGGAACTCCATATCTGATGAAGAATTATTCTATAAGCAAAAATAAGTGTGCTGGCAATTTGTCAAGATAAAACTGCTTTATCACTGCATTACCATCCTGGCTGACTGCACCATGAAAAGGCACAAAGATACAATTATAGCTGCAATTAATAAACCTGACCAATGTTTCTTTAATTTCCTGGATCATAGTCATGCTTTACAATCTTGGCTGATAATTTTTATTTGCTTTGATCTTGTAAGTTTATATTTCAGTGATGGTGATAAAGTCTACCTACACACTGTAGGTTTGCTTATTTGCCAGTTTTAAATTTTCCTTAGGTTGCATCTGAGACTGCATGCTAAGGCAAATCAGCAGCAAAACTCTATAGCAGTTAACTCGTGAAATAAACTTCCCTTCCAAGTTCCTAATGCATCTTTTTTTTTCAGTTCTCAGGAAGCTAATCTTCGATCAGCTTTTAGAATCCCATTCTCATGTCTGCTTGTTGAAAATTCTATTACTAAACCACTGTAACATCTAAACAAATCTCATGAAATTCTCTCCTGAGATTATTTGAATTCTCTTTTATACCAGCTTTCTCTATCACTGAACATCTATATAGAAAGGCCAACTTATACAGCATAAACAATTAATACCCATGAGCCTGAATAAGACCAGCAGAAAGGCACTGCAGGGAAACATATACAAAACGTATCAAAGCATACTCTGAGAAAGCATTAAAATTTGTTAAGATACTTCTTAATCAAACCTGAAAGGAAACCTTCTACACTCCTGGTATCAAGCAAAAACTGGCTGGCATTCTATAATGGCAGCACACTGCCAAAATTTAAACACTTGGATCATCTAGTTAAAATATATGCAGATATGACACTCACTACAATGCCAGAATCATGCGAAGAAACTAAATATTTTGAGTATGTCACTAATAATGCAACTGGTGGCATAGTGAATAAATAATGTACAGTTGCTGCCAAAGGTCTTGATGAGAGAATTCTCAGACCTGCTTCATAAAATAAACACAATAAAAGCATCCCCCCCAAGAATACGACAAAACAAAATCATAATTAAGTTTCCACTGCTGTGAAAAACAATGCATGTAATCCACTTGACTCGTTCTAACTTTCCACATCAGTATGGTGCAAGAAAAGTAAAACTGCTATTTTTTTTTTATTTAGAGGCCTTTAAAAAAACAAATTATTTTGGCTTCGGCACGACGCAAGTTCCTTTAGAAATTCTATGTCTCATACTATCTAGTACATAAGCATAATATCTACAGCAATATTGATTAGATTCTTCACTATTAAAAGCAATTAAATCAAAGATAGAGGGAGAATACGGCATTACAAAAAAATGTGCTAGAAAATACAATAAAAAAATTAAAAAATCACAATGATGGGTTAACTTAAACTTTTCATTATCAACCAAATGATTCTTAATAAAATTATATCAAGGAAATCAACTAAATATTTTTGAGAACAGTATGGACAGCATGTCTTCTGAGTCTGGATAAAAGTCCACAAATGCACCAAGCACCAGATACTCATCCTCTGTACTGCTCATTTGCATGAAAATAAAAGACAAAGCCTATTTGACAACCACCTATTGTTACCAGTGGTGTAACTCATCACAGCACATGCTTACATTTTTTAATACTCTTACCTAGATGAATGTAAATAATGAAAAAGTCTGCTGCTATACTAAATTACATTTATTTTTTTCTCCCTCTGTTGTCAGATACAGATGAATTTGGTGCTTAAATTCATAATTTTAATGAAAAATATGTGTTCATTCAGTTCTTCTCCAGCAACCAATTTTGCAAACGTATAAGATTAGTGCCCCATTAACTAAAATGACGTTTGAATTGTCTTAAGGAGTGTGTGTGTATCAGTGTTTGGCTGCTTTGCTTTCACAGGGATGTCAGCCAAGCATATAGCTATATCATCAGATCAGTATTTAATAATGACAATCTATGCACTATCACACAATAAGTTTTAAGATATTGTGTAGCAGTAACACTTGTTGTCTGCTTCAATGTCTGATATTCAGAAATCCCACTGAAAATTGACACGCATAAAAATTATAAACACATTATTATTCAACATCTTCAGTCATACAGGAAGGAAAATTAATAAGGTGCTAATTTTTATCAATGCAGATCTTCCTTCTGTGTCTCTTATATGGTTCAGGCATTTCTATGTTGAACTCATAAACTCAAACAAAGGCATTTCTATTTTGAACTAGTTGTCAAAAAACAAATAAATAAACTATGTTGAACTAATGAATTAATCTTTTCCTAAAATTAAGACAATTGTCCAGCATTACTAATTGATGATTAATCTTCAGTTCAAGTAACTTTAATGGACCACATGTGAATAATGACTTTCTATAATCTCTGAAATTCAATAAATCAACAGAAAGTTTGCTTTGTTCTTTTGATTCAAAGTATAAGGTGTCTTTTAAAATTTCAAAAGGAAACACAACTTTATGATCTTTATTTAATTTTTTTTTATTGAATATTTTAATGAAAATTCTAAATTTTAAAATTCCTAAGCAATATGGAAAATAAATTTTTTGTATAAACAATTAAAGACAATATTTCTAATTCTAATATTTTTTGGGTTGGATAAATAACTGCATCACAAGAAGAATATTGCACCTCAGAATTTTTTCCATTTTGTTCCATTTCAAAGATCTTCAAGTTCAACAACTATGCCAATGCAACAGTAGAAACCTGAGAATAATTCAAGACTCACTTTGGCATACACTCATATGTACACGGAAGACTCGAGTTCCCTGAAGATACCTGACACTATCTTGAATGATTGGTGCCTTAATGCTAAGTCAACCATACCATCAACTTAACAATCAAGTTCCCTTACTACATCTGAAGCAATCAGGATAGACAGAAAATGATGCTGAATCAACGATGTAATCAAACCATCACTTAAATATGAATATTAAACATGAACAGATGGACACAACATATTTCATATAAGATACTGTCACTTTCTCAACTTCTTTTGGTGCATCATAAACTACGCTTTGCAAGTTGCATATCTAAATTACTCATGGAGTAAGAATTAGTATTCATTAAAAATGCCAAAAATTAGTAAGCCACAAATCAGCAGCATTATAAAGAAAACGTGCTCTTGATTAAATTTGGCTTTTGCATTCAAGTGAAAATTTGTTAAAAAGCTGTCACTAATATTTTATTGCAGTTAGCTAGAACATTATTGTCCTTACCTTGCTGAAACCTGTGCTGCTTCTTGAATTGAGATGGCTTGACAAGATGCTCTTCCTCATCATTGTCAATGTGGGAGTAAATGTCTGAGTCATCTGAGGGTGTGAGGGGCTGGTCATCAGGAAACACAGGAGAGAGAGGCTCATCAAGGTCATCCCCAAGAGAGCCATCCGTAGGCACAGTCTCATAGATTTCAGAACTGCTTCTGACAGGCAAGACAAAGAGCCTTCTTAGACACAACACACATATCATTCATAAAATCTTTAGTGGGCCACATATCATAGGCATTAGGACAACCAATACAACAGGCTCACAATGTGAGCTGGTATCAAAAAGTTGCAAGACTAGCCCACAGCACACCAACAGATGGCAGTACAGGGATGACTGTGCTATAAGGCAGAGCAGGAACCATCATCAAGTGGTCTGCAAATTGGCATTGTTCAGTGAACTTCATGAACTGTGCCACAAGGAGTTTTTGTAATAACATGCATAGGCCCATTTGCAAGTTCATCAAGGACTGCAAACTGGAGCACAGAGCAAACATCAAATTCTGCATCTATCTCGACAAATCTGCCACAGAAACCTTTGATGATATTCAACATGTATATGGAAATGAAACAATGAGTCATGCAAGGTGTTTTGAATGGCACAAATGCTTCAGGAGGAGCAGGACATTACTGAAAGATGATCCTTCCATAAACTCAACCTATAAAAATGTAAAAGTAATTTGTTGATTTGTGCATGAGGATCACTGGAGATCTATAATAGACATTACTGTCATTGTTAGTGTATCATATGCAACAATGCAGGCAATCTTCATATCTAACTTAATCATGCACAGCTCTGTTGCAAAGATAATATCCAGGCTTCTGACCTCTGAATAGGAGCATTGGAACCAAATCTGCAAAGAGCTCTGTCAGCATGCCCTGGATGACACTACCCTCAAGTCAAGGGTCATCACTGAAGATAAGAATTGGCTCTATAGGCTCCTTGAAGCTTCTTCCTATACCCAAAAAGGCAGATGCTGCTGAACAGATGCCATTTTGACACAGTGGAAGAGACTGTGAATTACAGAAGTTGTTTGACACACTTTGAGGGCAAGACTTGCAGAATGAGTTTTAGCAGAGGCAACAGCACAGGGAACATTCAAGGATTCAGTTTTAGAAGAAATAGTGCAGAAACTTGAATCAAGTTTGTACTTTTTGGTATAACAGTCTAGCCTCAGAACTTTTTGATACCCACTTGTGTATGTCTTTTTATTTTCTTTTTTTTTTTTTTTTATCATAATGGCCAAAGCTACAAAACATATGTATATAAAGACAGAAAATGTAGTAATGAAAGTAAGCTCACCCTTCAGCTGATTGTGATCTGGGAGGCATGTTGCGACGCGGAGGTGGCAAGGTGATGCTGCGATGGTAGTGGTGGGAGGGCCGCTCTAGGGTTCCTTCTCCAGAGTCATCTAAGCCTGATGGATCCTCCATGTTAAAGGCCTGCTCTATCTCAGGCTTCTTGTCCCACACCTCCTTAAAAAACGGCGTGTAAAATGCGGCTGGAAGAGGAAGAGAGAAAAAAAAAAAAAAGCTATATATACGCCTGTTCAGGATATTGCCATTTTCACTAGTTATATATTACTATATGTGGTGTGAATGAGTGTGAAAGTCATGTGCCTTGTCTCTGCTACCCCTTGTTTTTGGGGGAGGCAGTCTTAGCATATGTATATATGTACTTCAAATCTCATCCTCATTAGTCTGCATGTGAGGTGAAAAATAAACAAACAAATAAATAAAATATAAATTGACTAAAGAAGAAGAAGAAGAAGAAGAACTAAATAACAATAATGTTTATAATAAAATAAAATAAAATAAATAAATAAATAATAATAATAATAATAATAATAATAATAATAATAATAATAATAATAATAAATAATAAATAAAATAATAATAATAAATAAATAAACTAGGTCAAAATCCCTTCAGCTTTCTACTTAATGTGAATGTGGGAGGATGGGCATGTCACCCCTGGTCTTAATTGTCTTCTTTTGCTAGAAGATATTGACTATATATATATATATATATATATATATATATATATATATATATATATATATATATATATATATATATATATATATATATATATATATATATATATATATATATATTATATATAGACACACACACACACACACACACACACACACACACACACACACATATACATATTCATTCATTTATTTATTTACACATACACACACACAAAAGAATGGCAACAGTAACACATGTTACACTACATGAATGCATTGCTATGTAAATTAACTAAATTACAGTCTTGACACAACACTAAAGTGAAAACTTTATAAACAAAGGAAATACTATTCAGTCATAATACTGCTCAAATCAATACCCAACTCTGCTCACTTTGTAACTTATTTCTAAAATTGAATTTATGTGCATACACTACAAAAGGAAAGCAAACTGTATACCAACTACAGTAGAGTCCTGTTTAACTGAACCTTTAATGTCCAAAGCACTCACATAACCAAACTTGAGCTTATATAATGAAATACCAAAAATGGGTGAAATCCAAAGCACTGGATTATTTGCATCAATCAGTACATAGGTAAATAGCTAATCTCTTACTTTTCTGCTACTATGGTGGAACCTGACTAACTTAGTACTTGGGGTGCTGGCTGTTTTTGTCTCTCATAGGTGTCCCTTTCACAGTCAACAGGCATTTGAACACCTCTTTCTCTTGCTCGTACTGTCATCCTTTGCCTTAATTATTCCAAAATTATAAGTTGTTACATATGACTGCATGTTTTTTTTTTAATGACTTTCAATCTGATGATGGAACAATGACACTGTATATCTTCCAGTACACTTCACAATGCATACAGGCCGTGTGGCGCTGCTGTCCCAGTGTCCATGACACGTGAATACCCCAGGCTGTGCAATGCTGGCTGTTGTCAGATCAGGTCACTCTGGGGTTGAGGTGGCAACAGCAGAGATATACAATCAACACCCTGAATACCAAGTTATTTTGGTTCCACTATAGCCTGATCCACTAATCATTCCTTTCCTTCTCAATTACACATACACAGAACATAGACTCATTGTAGTGTTATCATGGGCAATCCTTCAGAGAAGGATGTGTCTAACAAGAACAAACTGTTAATCATTGTAAGCCCTGATAAATTTGGAAAATTTATGATTAAATCCAAGTTATAAAATTTTGAATTATCTGGAGTTGTCTCATCTGGCCAAAGTTCCATTTTGTTAAACAGCATTCAACTGAACAACCATGTAAATAATATATGTCATCTTCCAAAAAAGAAATTTCAAAATCATGAGCTCTTCCTTTTTATAAGGTGTCTACAATAGTCAACATATAAATGAGAAAAAAAAAAAAATTAAATACCACTGACTAAAAAGCAACATTACTTAATTATACCCATTAACTCTGTGGGGGAAAAAACTCCATGTCACACTATTATTTAAAAATATCTATCTCCATTTATTTTGGAGCAGAGATGACACCTAGGAAATAACAAAAATAAAAAGATACAACACTAATTTTCCATCAAGTGTGGAAGGTTACAAGCAAGCTGAATTGAAGCATAAGTAAAGTAAAAGTCTTACCAATGGTTATGTACCTGCCACTATGGGGGACATGCTACACCATACCACATATATACCTTGCACCTGCTGTAAGTCTTTGACTGGGTCTCCTTCCAGTGCAACTATGCCAAAAATGCTTGAATATTACCAACCTTCAACACAGAAACCTATGGCTCCACTATCAAGGGTTCAAGGGACCTATTCCTTCTCCATATGATACTTGCAACTGAGTTAATCAACAAGATTTTACTTGTTCGGTCAGATCATATGATTATGAAAGTCTTTCACCTAGTAAGATTAATGACTTAAAAGTATTTAAGGAGGGAATGTAAGAGAAAGATTTATATAAACTAAGTATTAACATGCACGTAATGGCTGGACTCACTTTTCTGTTGGCAAGTTGCAGTGGAGGTCATGAAATGTGCTTGCAGTCTGTCAGCAATAGCATTACCTTCAGTAATCAGCTGCTGAGAGATATCCGACTTAAAAAATGCAGTAGCGCTGCTTGTGTCAGTCATTGCCAAGATCTACAAGAGAAAAGGATATATTTCAGGATATTTTTTTTTTATTAATAATCATTACTCTGAAAAGTTCCTGTCCATAATTATAAACAATTACACATCTCATGTTTGACCTGCCATGCTCTGTGAATATTATCTCTACACAGGGTGACCAAATTTACAAGCTTCCAGGTAAAGTTGTCAATACATTATGTCATAGTTTTAAAAAAATTCATCTGATGGTAACAAAGACATTAACTAGCAGATGCAGTATGCATGTATGGATTCTTTGAACTCTTTAATTATGCTATAAAATATAACACAATAAAATATATTACAATCTAAATATAGTCATATGAATTAACTTAAAAGTGATTATGAATGTTGAACTAAAACTTTACCATTGATTAGTGAACCTAAGTGACCATCACCCAAAGTCCCAAGAGAGATGCCAAACAGACATTTATTTTCCTTATTCATATGGTTTGTCAAGAGATGAGGAATTAATAAACCAATTACAAAATAATTAGAATTTAATACAAGTAAAACAGCTGAGCATCACATGATTATGTCATATTCAAGTGAGCATTTCTGATGCCTTTAATTTTTTGACTAATAAACAAAAGACTTTTGCATTTTTTTAAATACAGGGTGGGCACAAAGTCTTTCCATGATTATGAATGTTTTATAAAAAAAAAAAAAATATATATATATATATATATATATATATATATATATATATATATATATATATATATATATATATATATATATATATATATATATATATATAATTTTTCTGGCTCACTTATAGCCTGCACCTAACTTTATTATTATTATTATTATTCTTTTTTCACAACAATGAACTTTAGTATGTCTCTCTCCCATCACTCAGTGCACATCTAAGCAATATTTAGTTTCAACTTTCACTAATCCTATTGCATCCTATTGCTGAATGAAAGGATGAATTCTATGTCAAGAAGTTTCTATATAAACTAGAAAATATACTTTTTTAAAGCATTATCAACATGCAAAAATTATAGTCTTATAAATGAAATAGTTTATCTGTAATTGCAATCACTGCAACAGTCCTGTTTTAATAAAAATTAAATCATGATGAAGGGAATGCCATAATGTAGGATACTGAACAAAACTTACCAGACAGAGAGACAATACTCCCTAAAAGCACTTGTACATCCACAGCAAGAACATAATTTTTATAACCTACAAAACTGTCATAACTCTTTGCTTGCTGTTATGTATGCATTAGGTATCATTGTAATTTCTTTGCAACCTTCTAGAATGCCACCTTGCATGTGCAAGAAAGACAAGTCTGAGAAATGAAAATATTATTTCATTCAATGCAATCAACTCTTACCTGATTTCACTCAATCTGACTTTCACCTACTTTTCAATGTTTCCTTCTGTTCCTCCCATCTCCATGATCAATCCATGTTGGTCTTTTCTTTTTTTTTTTTTTTACTTAGAATACTATGATATATATATATATATATATATATATATATATATATATATATATATATATATATATATATATATATATATATATATATATATATAAACTGCCTTATTTTTGGTGACATATTATTTCCAATACATACAATTTTCCATCTATTTCAGTTTTGTACATGACTTTCAGGGGTTCATCTGGTAGGGTATGGGGACTGAAGTCACACATCACTTTTCTGAGAAAAATATAGGGCAACACTACAACAAATTTCATAGCTATAGTCACTATATTTATCAAGATATGACTTGAAATATGATCCCTACTCTGTTAACTTCTCCATCTTGCAAGATGGTACTGACATAGTCCTCCTTTGTTATGAAAACCGTGTAAATTTTGATGAAATGCTTCAAAATATAACTCTACTTGACTATTAAGACAACTTATAGACTCCAATGAAGCAGAGCACAGGGGTCACTGAGCCTTGTGGCTCTAAAGAGAACAGAGGCTTTTAGTGTCTAGTTCACATTCTCCCTCTCCATTAGTTAACATCCTGCTGGTATACCACAATCATACTGACAGCACCAAAATACCCAAATTATTGAAATGAAAGGAGACAATTTTTTCTTTTATAAGATATGTGCCAAGAATATGGAAGACATAAGAAAGAAGTGACATGAAGTCACACAAGCACAACAAGTCCCCAGCCAGACATCATACCTCTACCATCCCACTGTGATGTGCAATTGCTCTAAGAATCAGTCTTGCCTGCCCATGCAAGATTTGACATATAAGCATCACTACTAGAAGAACCAGGATGAACCAACCATGAAAATTGAATAATTATCATAAGAAAATGGAGACCAGTGATAAATTCAACTCTTAACAACCAAAATGGATTTGAAGCAACAATATCACTGGAATGAGGAGCAAAGACAACTCTGATACCTTTTGTAAGATAAAATAACTGAAAGGCCACCAGGAGCATGAAGCAAAAACTATCTTTCTGAGGTTCAGTGAGTCCTGCATACTGATAATAAGAAAAATCTGTAAATATACTTATTTGATAAGAAAAAGGAGATAAAAAAAAGAAAATCTAATTGTACAAGGAGATCTCATTATACAAACATTCATCCAGTCCAGAAGAGCAGTGTGAATGTGTAAGAGGTTGAGAAAAATTGGTACAGTTAACCCAGAATGCCAAACTTTATAGAAACTGTTTTACTTAGAGATGAGCAGTGAAGTTTCTAGTTTAGTAAAGGTCAAACCAAGGATGTTCATTGTAGAAGAGGGCGACAGTTTAGTGTTACTGAAGAAGAGGGGATTGTTATCTGGAAGACTGTGTCAAGTTAATAAATGGAGGAATTGAGTTTTGAAGACATTGAACAACACTATATTTACTCTTTCCCAATCAGAAATCTCAGAGATATCAGAAGTTAGGCAATATGTGGATTCCCTGCCAAAATAGTTTAATTCCTGAAGGATTGGACATGTATGAAAAGACCTGGAAAAGTGTATGGTGGTATCATCAGCATAGAAGTAAATAGGACAGGAAGTTTAGCTTTGTAGATCGTTTATAAATAATAAGAGAGTGGATGACAGGACAGAACCCAACAGAACACAATTGTTAATAGACTTAGGAGAAGAAGGTAGAATTGGTGCAGTTGGTAGTTTGACTAAGCAAGGTGCAAGCAGAGAGGGACAATTCTGGAGGACAATAGGAGAGATCCCATCAGTTCTATTGGCCATATTATTAAATTCCCCCTTCCCCATCCCATCCCTGACTTCATTTGCTGGCCTGGAGTATTTGAGAACAACCTCATCCCCTTCCCATACCCGTGGCCAAAATTAATGTTGGTAGGCCTTTCAAACCAATAATTCTGAGAAATGAGACAATGAATGCACTTTGCTTACATTTTAACTGATATACATTATATGAGGCGCGCGGCGCAACAACGACGTAACCGTGAAATTTGAGATTTCGTGTTTTTGCCTGCTCCGTGTGGTAGAAGGGTGTAAAAGTCTCGTGGTGATGTCGGCCAAGTCATATTCGACCATCTAAGCACCTGTACTAAGGCTCAAAGTCGAGCGTAGTGCGGAGAAAATTTCTCTGGACTAACATCTCGAAAGCGGTACAACAACGACGCAACCTGCTCCTCCCAGCCTCACGTGCGTATGGCCAATCAGCGGCGCGGTTGCAGCCGCCCGGCGCGGGCGAGCCAATCACAGCACCGCTGCCATGTTTACCAGCGCCGTTGCCATGGTGACAACACACTCACCATGTGCTCATCCACTCTGCCCTTTAACACGCCCGAGCACAGACGCACGCTCGGAAAAAAATTCATAAAAAATTTATTTATGTACCAATCTTCATGAAACTTTCACCTAATACTATGTGTAATAGGCTCTAACACATTATTAACAAATGAAAACAATATCGGGAAAAAAAATTATTACCTACGGTATACGCGTTAATTAACGCGTAAGTCATCCACCCAAAATCGTCACCTATCACTTCGAAACCTACATCCCCAAACAGAACTACCCAAGACCTTTCAAATGATGTATAATACTTACTTATTTAAGGGTATCCTATTGTGCGCAATCAGTGTTTAACTTTGAGCGCGTTTTTCTCGAAACTTCCATTTCTCGGTTACGTCGTTGTTGCGCCGCGCGCCTCATATAATATAAAATAATGCATAAAGTTGATGATCTACAAGTAAATAGCAAATGAAAAAAATCAGATATGGTGACCTTGAAGATCACTCACAAGGGACCCAGAGGCTGGCTAGGCCTGTTGGTATGATTTGCCAGTTATGTCATGCTGTGATTTATGCATTTATATACACTATTGTCTAATGTTTATCAGTCACCAGTCTCTATCATGCTTTGCTACACACATTGCTGGCAAGAGATGCTCACTTTTACAGGCAGTGTGTGTGTGTGTGTGTGTGTGTGTGTGTGTGTGTGTGTGTGTGTGTGTGTGTGTGTGTGTGTGTGTGTGTGTGTGTTCTTTAAGGAGCTGCACACTATTGATTGGTATGATGTTCCCACAATCTCTCTCTCTCTCTCTCTCTCTCTCTCTCTCTCTCTCTCTCTCTCTCTCTCTCTCTCTCTCTCTCTCCAGGCAAGATCGAGATATGATCACATTTACATCTCTAGATGGACATATTGTGTGTGTGTGTGTGTGTGTGTGTGTGTGTGTGTGTGTGTGTGTGTGTGTGTGTGTGTGTGTGTGTGTGTGTGTGTGTGTGAAGTATCTAAGGAAATGCATACCATTCTCTCTCTCTCTCTCTCTCTACCTCTCTGGCAACTCATACTGGTAGTGGGAAGCCACACCGCTGTGCAGGTATGTTTACAATCACATGGGAACACCACCATCTCCAGAAACATTACAAACATAATTTAATAATATGACTGTGAGCTCCTGGGATGTAGTGCGATGGTCAACATGACAATTGGCAGTATTATTAAATTCCCCCTTTCCCTTCCCTTGGCTGGTTGTGGTATTATTAATCTCCCCCATCCCTTTGGATGTGTTTAAAAATGCGGCAACAGGGGCAGGATGGGGTAAAAAAAAAAAGTGTTGACTCGGCAGGGTGAGAGACAAGGCACCTTCATCTTCCCAACAATACACTTATTGATTTGTTTTTTTACAGAAGGTAATGCATTTATAAACATGAAAAAAAAAAAAATAATAATAATAAATGAATTATATTTCAAACTTTCCTTAAATGGATGTTTGTAATGTTTCTGGAGACGTTGGTGTTCCCATGTGACTGTAAACATACCCCAAAGTGGTGCGGCCTCCTGCTACCGGTATGGGTTGCCAGAGAGAGAAAGGTGTTCCCATGTGACTGTAAACATACCCCACAGTGGTGCGGCCTCCTGCTACCAGTATGAGTTGCCAGAGAGAGAAAGAGAGAATGGTATGCATTTCCTTACATGCTACACACACACACACACACAGACAATATGCCCATCTAGAGACATAAGCATGATCATATCTCAACCTTGCCTGCAGAGAGAGAGAGAGAGAGAGAGAGAGAGAGAGAGAGAGAGAGAGAGAGAGAGAGAGAGAGAGAGAGAGAGAGAGAGAGAGAGAGAGAGAGAGAGAGAGAGAGAGAGAGAGAGAGAGAGAGAGAGAGAGAGAGAGAGAGCAGCCCCGCGTGCACTATCTGGCTGTGGGAGCAGGCTGACTGGGCATCCCTGAGACACGACATCATTCGCCAGATGAATTATATCCCAAAGTACTTAAGGAATGCAAAGAGGTTATTAGTGAGCCATTAGTTTCTGTCTTTAGGAAATCACTTGAGTCAGGTGAGGTACCAGTAATGTGGAGGCAGGCTAATGTAGTACCCATCTTTAAGAAAGGAGATAAAACTTTAGCATCTAACTATAGCCCTGTCAGCTTAACTTCAGTTGAAGATAAAATATTGGAGTCAATATTAGCAAGGAACATTAGGGAACATTTAGACAAACATAACTTGATAAATCAGTCACAGCAAGGCTTAACTTGTTGTTTTTACAGTAAAGTGTAGGAAGCAGTAGATAATAGTGAGTTATGATATCTTATATCTATTGCCTCAGGAGGAGGCAGTAGACACCTGCCAAAACGATAATTACTCCCAGTGAGGTCTAAAGCACTGTTCAGGGGGTGCTGTGAACTTATCATTAAACCCAGCTGTGACCTCACTGAACGTTTCCCTTTGTGTCTCACAACACAAGGGGGCAGTCACAGCCTGTCCTCTAAAGACAACTCTCTTCCTCCACACAAAACTACAAGCACCTAATAACACACACACCCTTCACTCAAAAATTTCAAAATTATTATGGTGACTCCTACACCAGCCTCAGAGTCCCCATCTGGGCAGGGGACCATAAATGTCCCCAGGTCAGACTGCCTTTCTGTCGACGACCCTAAGTGTCTTGACACCCCCCCAACTTTTTCTTCATTAACTTCTGCAACATTCGCAGTCTAAGATCTAATTTTCAATCTGTAGAACACCACCTCTCCTCTTCTAAACCTCATCTTCTTTTCCTCACTGAAACTCAGGTGTCTGAGGCAACTGACAGTAGCCCCTTTTCTGTTCCCTCCTACTTTGTCCATCCTCATTTTCGATCCAAAGCTGGATGTTGCGTTTATGTGCGCAATGACTTAACCTGCTCTCGTGCCCACGCTCTTGAATCTTCCGAGTTTTCCACCATCTGGCTACAACTACAGTCACTTTCAAACTAAATTTATCTGTGCTGTATACCTCTCACCTAACTCCTCTGACTATAAGAAATTCTTTGACTATTTAACTTCCAAAGTGGAGCACATTCTGACTCTCTTCCCTTTTGCAGAGATCTCCATTCTTGGAGACTTCAATGTTCACCACCAGCTTTGGCTTTCCTCTCCCTTCACTGACCATCCTGGTGAACTAGCCTTCAACTTTGCTATCCTCCACGACCTAGAGCAATTGGTGCAACACCCAACTTGTATTCCTGACCGTCTTGGAGATACGCCCAACATTCTTGACCTTTACCTAACCTCTAATCCTTCTGCTTACGCTGTCACCCTTTCTTTTCTGTTGGGCTCCTCGTACAGGGTACGAGAAAGATTTAGGAGTTATAGTTAGCTCTGAACTCCGTCTAGGGAAACAATGCATAGAAGCCAGAAACAAGGCAAATAGGGTACTAGGATTCATTTTTAGGAGTGTTAAAAGTAGGCCGGAAGTAATATTAAAGTTATACTTGGCGCTGGTCAGACCTCATCTAGACTACGCGGTGCAGTTCTGGTCCCCACATTACAGGAAAGATATAGGTCTATTAGAATCAGTACAGAGGAGAATGACTAAAAGGATACAGGGGATGAGGAGTATCCCTTACGAGACGAGGTTGAAGCTGTTAAATTTACATTCTTTAGAGAGACGTAGGTTAAGAGGGGACCTGATAGAAGTCTTTAAATGGTATAAGGGTTATAACAAGGGAGATGTAAGCAAAATTCTTAGGATCAGCAACCAGGGTAGAACAAGAAATAACGGGTTCAAGCTTGAAAAATTTAGGTTTAGGAAGGAGATAGGAAAAAATTGGTTCTCAAATAGAGTGGTAGATGAATGGAACGGACTCAGTAATCATGTAGTTAGTGCTAGGACACTAGAGAGCTTTAAGAGAAGATCAGACAAGTTTATGGATGGGGATGGCAGATGGAAATAGGTAGGTGTGTTTCATACAGGGACTGCCACGTGTAAGCCTGGTCGCTTCTTGCAGCTTCCCTTATTTCTTATGTTTTTATGTTCTTATGATCACAATCTCATATCTGTATCTTGTCCTATCGCTCCAATCCCTCCTCAGGATCCCCCTAAGCGAAGGTGCCTCTGGCATTTTGCCTCTGCTAAGTTGGGGGGACCTGAGGAGGTATTTTGCTGATTTTCCTTGGAATGACTACTGCTCCTGTGTCTGAGACCCGTCTTTGTATGCTGAGCACATAACAGAAGTGATAATGTCTGGCATGGAGGTGCACATTCCTCACTCTTTTTCTCAACCTAAACCTTCCAAACCTTGGTTTAACACAGCTTGTTCTCATGCTATACATGATAGAGAGGCGGCCCACAAAAGGTACTTAAGCTTCCATCACCAGAATCTCATGCACTTTATATTTCTGCCCGGAACCATGCCAAGTCTGTTCTCCAACTAGCCAAAAACTCCTTAATTAACAGAAAGTGTCAAAACCTTTCAAGATCTAACTCCCCCTAGTGACTTCTGGCATCTAGCCAAAAATATCTCCAATAACTTTGCTTCTTCTTCTTTCCCTCCTTTATTTCAACCATATGGCACCACTGCTGTCACATCTATTTCTAAAGCTGAACTCTTCACTCAAACCTTTGCTAAAAACTCTACCTTTGTACGATTCTGGGCTTGTTCCTCCCTCTCCTCCACCCTCTGACTACTTCATGCTACCTATTAAAATTCTTCACAATGATGTTTTCCGTGCCCTTGGTGGCCTAAACCCTTGGAAGGCTTATGGACCTGATGGGGTTCCTCCTATTGTTCTCCGAAACTGTGCCTCCGTGCTTGCACCTTGCCTAGTCAAACTCTTTCAGCTCTGTCTGTCAACATCTACCTTTCCTTCTTGCTGGAAGTTTGCCTACATTCAGCCTGTTCCTAAAAAGGGTGACCGTTCTAATCCCTCAAACTACCGTCCTATTGCTTTAATTTCCTGCCTATCTAAAGTTTTTGAATCTATCCTTAACAGGAAGATTCTTAAACATCTATCACTTCACAACCTTCTATCTGATCGCCAGTATGGGTTCCGTCAAGGCCGCTCTACTGGTGATCTTCTGGCTTTCCTTACTGAGTCTTGATCATCCTCTTTTAGAGATTTTAGTGAAACTTTTGCTGTTGCCTTGGACATATCAAAAGCTTTTGATAGAGTCTGGCACAAAGCTTTGATTTCCAAACTACCCTCCTACGGCTTCTAGCCTTCTCTCTGTAACTGGCAAAGTGCCAGAAGTCACGAGGGGAGTCAGATCTACAAAGATTTTTACGTTTTACATTGATGAAGGTATTTCTGTCTAGATAAAGAAGAGACTCAGCATGATTTTAGAAAGAAATATAAAGTACATGAGATTCTGGTGAAGGAAGGCTCAAGTACTATTTGTGAGCTGCCTCTCTATTGTGTACAGTATGAGAACAGCGTAAGTTAAACCAAGGTTTGGAAGGTTTAGGGTTTAGTATATTTAGCACATCAATTACTATATATAAAGTAAGCTTTCAATCACTGAATGTTTATCTTACTCTTCTTGCTATGAATCTGGTACAATATGCAATATATTATAATAATGGAACATTACCACACAGTTTACTGTTCACTGTTATGACTTTCACCCTCACCTCTTCTTACTAAAAGTTAAAATATAGTACTGTACAGATGAAATTCTTACCTGGATTGGTAAATTAGGAATGTTTGCAGAGAAAGCCCTGAGAGTGGCCAAGGATGCCTTGCGCTTTGTTGAATAAACTAAAATAAAACCATGCACCAGATCTTCTCGAAATGCATTGGCACCATGGTAAGATGACACAATGACTTCCACACGCCGCTTGCAGTCATCTGAAACAAGCATCTTATGTAATGGGAGCCTTAATAAGTTATTTTGGAAGAAAGCTAGGAGAGAAGCAAGGAGAGGAGCATAG